>NW_020442313.1:1739900-1785836 GCF_000699045.2 Agrilus planipennis
TGAAGGTCTAGTCAGAGACATATTAGAGGCAGAAACAGGAGTTAGGAGGGGTAGAGGTAGACCTAGATTAGATTACTGTTCGCAAATAGTTAAGGATGTGGGCTGTTCTAGTTTTAGGGAAATGCGAAGTTTAGCTCAGGATAGGAAAGATGATGACCTTATGTTGATGATGAAAATTGTATATCAAATGGCTAGTCTTTTCTTTCCCATTAATGTATTAATAATTACAAAAAAAATATTTTTTCAACAATAAAATTATTTACGAAATCTTCCCGTTTCATTGCCGAACCCTGTATATGTGGCCGACGCCGACCGAACGACCCGCATGGGTAATAGAGGCGAAGTTTATCTTATCTATAACTTTACACCCAGTCGTCATTTGATTTCAAATTTCTAGGAAGTGCAATTATTCACCTGCTCTCATTTAAGAGCCGCTTGTGCTAAAACGTATACGTACTTTCTCTCAATTTGTCCGTTGTGCTGTAAAGATGTTGCGAACAGTTTTGTGCGAGCTTAATTTTTTATTTTTTTCCGTGAAAAACGGTAATGATGCAACACTTGGCCGTTCGAAACGCAAACGCATAAAATATGCATTTTGCCATGCAATTAAAAATCAATTAAGCATGTAAATTTTTTTAGTAAATTGCTGCTACAGGTGTCAGGAAACAACTGTCATGGAGCATCTGCACGCAAACTAAACTGATTATTAAACATTTTACGATCTTGCAGAAACTCTGCAAGTTTACAACGATATTTCTTTGTTCGAATACACAAAAAGGTTGACCTTTTTATAGTTTTTAGTTTATAATGTTTCTCTTTGTGTGAAATCGGTATTAGACAAAGACGTAGTATACAGTATTGATTATACGAAGTGTCCCACCGGGCGTGTGCTTACACGCCTGCCTTTGTTGATGGTACTATAGATATAGAACAACAGAATATTTAATAGGTACAAACAAAAGTAATAATGGTGGAAACGTTATTCAATAAACGTAATATTATTATTAGTAATATTTACTGTAGAACAAACAAAATAGCTCAAAACCCCAACGCCAAAACACTATGTTTTGAGTTATTTTGTTTGTTCTGCAACATCCGCCAAAGTTTTCCAGTTTTCATAATATTTGCTGTGTTTATCCCAAATAAAGCCCTACCTTAATTTTAAGGGACGATTTCAATAACGTATAAGCTCTACCCCGAAAATAGGACCAATAAAAATTATGAGTGCGCCTGATGGTCTACAAGTCTCTTTAGCCTATGTATTTAAGAAAAAACATAAGGCATATTTTGATTTTGTTGAATTTTGTGTGAAAAATCAATGTATTTTCAGTCTTTACAATAATCATTGTTAAATATATTTTGTAGTATTAAAAAGAATGTGCCTTACTTATGACATCAGTTTATTATTAGTTTACAAATGTTGTTAAAATATAAATTTCAATATCAGGTTTTGATAAGCACGTTCGCACTATCAGTAACAAACAAGATTAGTTTGCAAAAAATCGTGATTGCCACAATAAACTCTCGTAGACACCTGCCATGTCGGCATCGTTAAATTTTGGAATGTACGTTTAGATAAACATTTAAACAAAAGTTACGTTATTATTTTTATTATTTATTTTATATATGAAGGTATATTATTTGATTTTTTTATTCTTCCCGCGAAAAGAAGCCGCAGTGCACTTTTTGGATGCAAAATTAATGTAAGATCGGGTTCTATATTCAAGGAAACTACGGAATGTTTAACAATGTTATTAATGTAAACCCTGTGTCTGCATGCTTCTAATAAAGGAATCATGATGATAGACATACACAATGAATCTTCAGTATGGGAATCAGTAGAGTGCAGTAGGAGCGAGGGGTTGTGCTTGTTAGCATTAAATAAGAAAACGCCGATTCACAAAAATATGCAGACCCCAATGTATTTCTTACATTCGGGATATTTTTCTCTGTTAGCATGCTTACCAATAATGTTCTTTGAAATTTCTGGCTTTTAAGATCAGATCAGTTTGTAAAGTAACAATTTCGTTTTATAAAGCCTTTCTTTTTTCCATATGAATTAATTTTTTCACATTCATCTTTTTTAACAGGAAAAGAAATACATATTGAGCATCTTTAATTTTTCAGTTTTGAGTCACAATTTTAATTTCTGAACGTATTTTTCCATTTTGTAATGACAATTTGGAAAATAATTCAAATTAATTTTTTTTCTTATAATTCTAGTCTGTTACTCGGTGTAAAGGCGTGAGGTAGCCTAAATACTCTAACCAACTTTGATCATTTTCTGCACATTTTCCGCCTTGTTCAGTGACAAAAATTCGTTTCCTGTCGATTGTAATCGTTCAATAATAGTTTCGGCGACCAGTCGATCGCGATCGACTTGTTGTCATACCTGACGCAGAGTCCGTTAAATGGGCAAAGTATTACGGCAGAATTAAAATACTGCATCAAAAACGGGTCAATTCATACTAGTTCGGAAGTTATCGAAAAAAAACTTTTTTACAAATTTTCATTTAAATCACTCTATTGTTCTATTTGGGGACAAGTCGTCCACATATGTACACTGGTACACAGCAAAAATTGATGTCATAGCAGCATTTTTCTGTGTTTGTGAATTCCATATTTTGCACTTATATTTGCAACTTGTAAATTATTGTAGCGAATTTTGTTGACTATATTAAATTAGAAAACGAATTTTTCGGTTTTTATGGTTAATGAAAAAAAAAGTAACAATTTGACAATTATAACGAAGTTCTAGTTTTTGTTCTTACGGCAAAGATGGAACAAAAAAAAACTGAAAAAGTAATTACAAAAGAGGGGAATTTTTTATTAATCACTACTTGAAGTAAAGGAGACATACATTCAATTAAAAACGGATAACATTCTGATAGATGTTCTTCCATTCCTGGAGTAGTAGGGTTGCCACCTTTTCAGGCTTTACATAAAGTATTTCTCGACTAAATGATTCAAAAAAAAGTACTCAGCACAAAAATAAAGTATTTTATTTCTTGTTTTTAAAAACATATTTTTTGTTACACCTAGCAGCCAGTAACAAATTGCTGTCGCTCTTAAATATATTAATAGCCTCTAAACATAGCAAACAAAGATTTAAGTAAACTAAAAGTCCATTTTTAATTAGTTTTAATGAAGCTTTATTCCTGTCGTCCGGCCACTTTGTGTTCATAACACAGAATACTCTTTCTGTAAATGCTGAAGTGGCCGGAACGGACAGTAAAAGTGACTACTTTGAACAGATTTGGGAAATCAGGTTGTTCCTTATGCTTGCCACTTTTCTGTGCAATATTATTGATATAAAAGTACTCTGAATTTCGAATAATCGCTTACAAAATTACGATGTTTGCTTAAGGCCTTAAATAAACTATTTTTGCGTACTTTATGTGTCTTGTAAAGTATAACGTACGCACAGTCGAAATAGAGTACAGTACTTTATAATAAAGTACGGGTGGCAACCCTATCCTGGAGTAGCCACTCTCTAATCTCCTGGGCAATTCTTGAAGCTGGGATGTGCCTTCGTATCCGTCATCCCAACATCCCAAAATAGTTTGATGGGATTCATGCCTAGACTGACTGCCTAATACTCATCTTGTCAAGGAACATAATCTTGCATAGAAATGCCATGAAACATAACATGATTTTATAGAACCTCCATAATGAACCTGTAAACTGTCATAGTCCCATTATATATAAAGACCAACTCGTTACCTAATTGGGAATTGATTCTCTTGGTTCTTGATTTATCGAAGATAGCTGTGATGTGCCGATGAGAACTAATGAGTAAGATATCGCGATGTACAGCTGTATACATTTAATATATTTCTGACCAAGAACTTAACGTTCTTTATTGCTTATACGTTAATTAATATACTCTTGGTCAGACCTCTTGGGTACAGAACACTAAATGGCTTTCTAATTTGATCACCCTGTACTTTTGACCATAAGCCTCCACCCTCGCAGACATCCGAATCTAGAACTTTTTTTTTTGTATTCGTGGTCCACCTGAAAGATGTGTTCTATCTGCCTTGGCATCTTAAAATTCCAAGTTAAAAACTAAAATAAAAAGTGCTCACGTAGAAACACGTACTAAAGTTTTTATTCCAACAGTGTACCACATAACTTACGTATGTAGCTCGACAACGACAACATTTTTATCTTCATTTGTCCAATTAGACAAGTACTCGAGTCTGCCATTATTGCTGTTATTGTTTTCATTGTCGTCGTAATGGAAATTGGTGCAACCTACAGAATGAGGCCCAATTATGATTAAAAAAAAAAACATGTACGTATCTAGTATGTATAGTAGGTAATAAATTTTATGAATGAAGCCTATAGTAGGTTCCTGCTCCTGAAAATTATAGCGAACACTTGTGTAACAAAGCACTCCAGGAAATGTAATAACATTGAGACTGAGTAAATTTGGAATACATTTGGAGATCAATCTAAAGTGAATGCACGAATAAAAGAACCTAGTAATGGCTTAATAGTATATAGCGGTGAATATCTATATTTAAGGTCAATAGACATTCTTTTGTATTGGTTGATGTTCACGGTATGCGGAGCTCTAGCATAATTAATAGTTTCAATAGTAATGTATTTAGCTTTCAAACAGACCAGTAATTTGATTGCAGAAATTATTAAATTTATGAGCGAACTATTATGTTTTTCATTGTTAGACCATAGTTTTCTCGATTGAGTGGAAAGTGACAGATAAACATAGGTTGGTGCGACACTTTGAATTTCAAAGTATCATCGGTGTTGCTGCTATCACTACCTTGTAGCTTAGTGATAAAGTCATCATCATGAACGAATAAAATAATTCGAAGTGGTCTGTATTCTGTCGAAACTGCCAGGCGCGGATCGCGAGTTTGATTTTTTTGGATCTCATGAGCGCGTCGCAGACAACTCCAACAAAGTTACCTGCTGTCTTAACAGCGCGTTTTAGAAAATACAACAAATGGCGCGGTATACGCCATCTGTAGTACGATGCTACATATTAGGATTACGTATCATCATTAGGTCGTCAGTCTTAAAACTGGTCCTACCAACCTATCCCGCCTATTTCTTATTGACTTCCATGAAGTCCTCTGTTCTGTTATTCTTTATAATACCTCTTCATTTCTAACCTTTTATATCCACGTTTATCTCATCATCGCCTGTAATACCACGTTTCGAACGCTTCTAACCTTTTCTTTTCCGCAGCGCCCACCATCCCTGTTTCGCACCCGTAGAGTGCCGCGCTCTAAACGTACAACTTTAACAATCCTTTTCTAATTTCTGAATTAACCGTTCGCATAGAGCATAAAAGTGATTTATTTTTATTGAAGGCGAATTGACCCTGCGCTATCCTCTGCTTTATATCTCTACAACTCCTTCCGTCCTGACTTATCTGACTTCCTAGATATTTAAAATCAGCCACTTCTTCTACTTAACCAAAGGCCAGAGTTCGATTCCCGGCGAGGAAGTAACAGCAACAACAATTTTTCCTTATTAATTTAAGATTATCTGTAGTGGGTAAAGTTAATTCAAAAATAAATAAATTCACTAATGCATAGCTTGCTGCACTCAGCAAAAACAGAAGACAATCTACATAATTTGGCAACAAATGTGGTCGAAAAGAAACGGACGCGCCCACATGTGGTAGTTTGTGTAGTAAGTCGTGCACGAACGTTTGTAACAACTCCTACTCGTATTAACCAGAAAACGCAATCTCCTTTTATATCATTTCATAAAAGTCCAACGTAAAGTTCCTAATGAAACAACATGTCTCTGTGACCGCGGACGACGCCATTCTAATAATGTTCCCCGTCTTATTTTATGGCGCAACATCACAAACACCACAGTAATATCATATCACTCGCGCTGTACCATCATACAAATCCGTGGGTTTATTAGGGAAAATATGCCAACTCATGCTTGACGTCAGGTCATCACTTTTTCCTCCACACAGAAATTAACGGGTATGACTTTACATTATTATCAACATCAGCATTATTTCACGTAATGGACACCGCGTTGATTACCGGATATGACGATCTATTTGATGGAAATGATAAAAACAAAAAAGAATGAAAGTATTATATAGGGTTATTCGGAAAGTCATTTCGTTTTTTTTTGTGGAAATGAAAGACAGTTTTCGTATAATAAACAAATACTTTATTAAATTATATATTGACCGTTCTGGTCCAACACCTTTTGCCATCTTTCTGGTAGTAGCATAATTCCACGCTCATAAAATTTTTGGTCTTTGCTGGCAAAAAACTGATCGAGGAGGTTTTTGACCTCCTCATTTGAGGTGAAGGTTTTACCGTCTAAAAAATTTTGGAGTGACCGGAACAAATAATAATCCGATGGTGCCAGGTCTGGAGAATATGGTGGGTGTAGCATTGTATCCCATTCAAGCTGTAAAAGCTTTTGGCGAGTGACCAAACTTGTGTGAGGTCTCGCGTTGTCTTGGTGAAACACTACACCTTTCCTGTTGATTAGTTCTGACCTTTTCTGTTGAAGTGCATCATTCAGTTTGTCCAGCTGATGACAGTAGACTTCCGAATTAATCGTTGTGTTATCCGGTAAAAGCTAAAAAAAAACGATTCCTTTAAAATCCCACCAAACAGACAGCATCACCTTTTTTTGGTGAATATCGGCTTTGGAAATGGTTTGAGCCGGTTCATCTTTTTTGCTCCATGACCTCTTGCGTTTGACGTTGTTGTATACAACCCATTTTTCGTCCCCAGTGATGATGCGCTTCAAAAACGGATCATTTTCGTGACGTTTGAGAAGCGAATCGCAGACGTCAATGCGGCGACACAGATTTCTCTCTGTGAGAACATGGGGAACCCATACATCGAGCTTCGAGGATAATCCCAGGCCTTTCAAGTGGTCATAAACTGTTGAATTTGATAAATTTAACCTCAATCCGATCTCACGTGTTGTTATTCGCCGGTTCACATCAACTAATGCCTTTATCGCGTCTTTATCAGCTTCAACCGGCCTTCCCGAACGTGGTGCATCTTCGACATCAAAATTGCCGGATCGAAATTTAGCGAACCAGTTCTGGCACTGGCGTACTGTCAACACACCTTCTCCATACACATCAGTCAATTTCTTTCTGGCTTGAACAGCATTTTTACTCTTTCTGTTGTAAAACAGTAAGATATGTCGAAAATGCTGCTTATCGCTCTCCATATTTAAAAGGGCACCAACCAAAAACTACTGCGTAGAATTAATTGGAATTTTTCACACACACAAGCCTTGCTATATGAGCTCTCAAAGCTGGTTGCAAAAGAATACAATTAAATCCTCTGTCGGGAACCAACGAAATGACTTTCCGAACAACCCTATTATTTAATGAAAGGAGAATGACCAATAGGGGTATTTTTGCATTCACATTCCAAGAATATCTACTTACAATTGGAAACTATCACTGGAGCGGAATCTTACTGACCGTATGAGTCTATACTACAGGCGATTAAAGAACCGAAGATAGGGAGATTCTATAACTTGTATTTTAATTGCATGGTAGAAGTGATGACGATTACTAATGTTGCAACAGACTTCTGCTTCCGCTTCCGCAATTACGGAAGTTCCTCGTACATTTTCACATCCGCTTCTGCTTCCAGTTCCGCATTTTTATAACGGAAGTTTAGGACCTAAATCTATTTGCTAGTATTTCGTATGTTGATATTTTCCAAATTTTATTATCTTATTAGTTTCCTACTTAAATTTAAACACGTCCAGAAGTATCAGCTCCCCCTTAGCCAATTCTCCTAATAATTTCATTTAGAAAATACTAATACAGTATAGCGTTTATTTATTTTGTATAGTGTTTGCTCAGTGGTGTAAATTTTAAGTTAAAACTGCAATTTTGATGCGAAAAAGAAGTTCCATTTCGGATTATTTTGTTGATATTAACGATGCAAGTGCTAATATAAATTTTGTAAGGAAATATTCGTGAAAAGGGCGTACGATCACTGCATTAAAGAATCACCTAAAATCTTTACACTCCCGGAAAAATTTACTATTTACTTCTGTTTCCGCTTCTGCTTCCGTTATGACACTTTCGCTGCATCGCTACTCTATACTGCAGACGCACAATTACAGTTCGAGAAAAGAAAACGAGACAGTTCAAAAGTAATACTGAGTACTGCCTGTACTGATTATTTATTTAATGTGCTCTTAGTCTGACAAACAAACGAGGCTTAATGATTCGTTAGTGCATAATGCCAGAATGAGCCTTAAGATTAGCCACTAGCTACAATATCATACACATTAGCTTTGTAACATGTGTAATAATTCCATTCCCCGACTGGAAATTAGTTAGTGGGTTGGATCCGATGCGGATCAGAATTGTCTGAAGATTGATCAGAAAGAAATCAGGCTTTCTGATCCGGGTATGATGAAAAATCGTCACGCCATATATGATCAACATAGGATCCATTTAAAAAATCCATGTCGGATCTGTTTCTAAGATCCATGACGGATCCGTTTCTAAAATCCATGACGAATCCGTTTCAAACATCCATGCTGGACCCAATCAACAGATCCATTCCCGATTCAGCCAAAAGATCCATACTGGATCCGTTTAAAGGATCAGGATTGTTTTTATTAATTTGGCATAAAATAATTAAATCAATATTACCATTTTATCTTAATTTTATTAATGAACTCCTTACACTTTAAATATGTTTCAAACAGTAAGTTCAATAACTATTTATTATTTTTATTTTCTTTATTCCAATTTTTGACATTATTTATGATTCTACCAATGGCATCATAAAATTCTTTAAACGTGATTCCATGGTCTTGATTTGTTTATTATTTGACGAACAATATTACATACAGAATAAATCAGGTAAAAAATAAAGTTCTGTATTATGATCCAGTTCAAAACATCGGATACAATCTTGATTTAAAGATTGTACCGAAACCGTAATAGAGTTTGTAGCATTAGACTGTGATAAGAAATTGGTCAGATGACTGGATGACTATGGTCAATTGCTGATCAGATGGTTGGATCAGCAGATAGAGTACTGTGCACTGATCAATTTCTGATAGGATAACCAGATCAAGGAAGGGAGTACTGTACTCTGATCAGAAACTGATCAGATCGGTGGATCAACGGATAGAGTACTGTACTCAGATCAGAAACTGATCAGATCGGTGGATCAACGGATAGAGTACTGTACTCTGATCAGAAACTGATCAGATGCCCGTATTACGGATAATCTGATCCGCATCTGATCAAAACCCGGGTTCTCTGAACTAATTTCCAGTCGAGTCATTAACATTTCATTCCTGCAATATATTGTGAATCCATGCACGTATTCCTTTTTTTTTTTTGAAAAAGCATCCTCATCGAGAATAAAAGTGACAATCATTAAAATTTCTTCGGATCACACATAACTTCTTATTACCTCGTTCTACAGTCTACTGATACGGAAAGGAAACGTTTATCAAGCGTTAATATTATCAAATTGTATTGAACGATTGGCGACATTGTGTATTATGATAGCAAATATGATTTCAGTGCTTTACTATCACCTGTGAAAGGGCTTAGTCTTAACGTTCTAAAAGCTTTAAATTCATCTCTATTTTACATATTACCTAATAAAGAATGCTCAACTGGATCATCAAAGAGATTCATCATTTGAGTTTTATCTGATGGTTTTCACATGTTTCCATCCTTCACAAATTAAACATTGGCTTCTCCACACATTTTCAAAGGCATTCGTATAAATATTCTACTCAACAGTGAAAACACGAAAGAATTTCATAATTTGTGTCTGTCTGCCTGTATGTTTAGGAAACGTTGTTTTAAAATGTAAGGGTACTGACAATGAAGAATAAAAATCCAGAAGTGGATTTAAATTTGTTTCTGAT
The DNA here is from genome assembly GCF_000699045.2 of Agrilus planipennis. Classification (NCBI taxonomy): domain Eukaryota; kingdom Metazoa; phylum Arthropoda; class Insecta; order Coleoptera; family Buprestidae; genus Agrilus; species Agrilus planipennis. The sequence goes on from NW_020442313.1 coordinate 1,749,795, forward strand.
AAGTAGACAAGTCCATGTTAAACCAACTTGATATTTACATCTACATTTCTTGGTTATTATTGATAAACAGTATCTCAGTAAGCATTTGTAATAAAGAAAGCAAAAATCGTACTATCTTGTAACCATTCAAAATCATCCCCAAAATATTTCAAAAATTGTAAAGTTGACTAATCCACTCGTCTAAATTCACGACTTTATGCTACTGAATGGGGATATAGAGGGAAACAGTGCGGGTATCTAAAGTAGTGCACAGATCTGTCTCGTGCGGCCCAGTTCAATAATATAAAAGATTCCACCACACTCATTCGACCACAAACTTAGACAGTTCATTTATGGTCTACTACTTACAATCAGCATGGAACTGCCTATAAAATGTGATTTTGCATCACAAGAGCTCAGCGTTCGGTGTGCTCTAAATGCACTAAACTATTAATTATATTAGATTGCGAAAAATTATAAATATCTAACTTTTTGGTAGTTCTGCAGCTGTACAATATCTCTATACCAACCGTCGTTTTAAAAACGCGTTGAAGATAATTCATCGATTAGATATAAAGAGTCTTGGTAAAGTTATTAATCATTACCGAGATTCTGTTGTGATCGATGCTCTTGCTTGTTCATAGAAAACCTCGCGAAACGTTTATTTTTAGCAAGATGGATGTCCGTCGACCACGGTGCCAATCGATAATATCCAAAGATTACTTTTAAATCGCCAGTAAATTGAATCTTATCATACATCTTTCCATAACAACGAAAAATAGCCCATCTACCAGCGAATCACTTTTAACTGACAAACTTTTTCTTCGCCAAGCCACATTCGCACGATAAATTACCGACAGTATAAGATTAATAGGGGACAAGGAGAATTCTTAAAATAAAATCGGTAGGAAAACAAAGAGCAATTCATTCCTTTTAGGGTTCTATGCGTCAAAAAAGAAACGTGGCACCTTTTTAAAATCATTCACGTATGAGTTTATTTGATTATAACATACAATAGCAAAATAGTTTTTTAAAAATATTTAAACACAATTGCAAATACTTTTTTGATTTGTTATTTCAAATGTAAAATTCAAAATAGATTTTCTATTTGTGTTTTAAATGTTAAATGCATATACGTATTTTCAAAATACTTTTTTGAAATAAATACTTTTTTGTAATACCTATTTAATTTTCTACATTTACTTTAAATATTGGAGTTTTTCTAGACTTATAGTGGTGTTTGCATCATATCACCAGCTGCGATGATTGGGTATGATTCATACATTTCTGTTTGAAGTGATTGAGATATAGTTTTTCTATCTTTATGTTATAGTTACTTCAGTTTAGCAACAAATATTCTTCTATATGCTTCCTTATTTGCCTCTGCCACCCGTTATAATTCGAAAAAAGACACTGATGCCAATATAGTTCATTTAGCCTGAAAGATTAGAGCCAAAATAGGATTGCAAATAATTCTACTGATGTAAAATTGACATCAATCATTTTATATCAAAATATTTACAACCCCATTTTGTTTCCGATGTTTTACACATTGTAGTAAGAGAAAGAAAAGGAATCCATAGTATCTTTGACTTTGGTTTTATTTAATGAGTGAAGTTTTTCGAATCGTTTTTTAAGAATTTTGTATTATATGCATTTATTAGCATACCACAATATCTTGCAGTTTTCATAGAATTTTGTAACTCCTTGGTAAAAGTAGGATAAGTAGTGATTTGGCAGGTGCCAAATTCCAAATTCCATGGACCATGACATTGAACCTGGAAAACAATATGGATCCAATATTTTAGTTGATCCATTTCCAATTAGTTTAGAATCTTTTGGGCTGTCTTCAGTTTTTATGGAGGGCGTTGCGGAATCATTTATATTAATGAATTGAGTAGCACGAGGTGGTTCTGTGGACTATTTTAGAAACCGTGTCTTTCTCCACCGCAATGTAGATACTTATTTACTTTTTTAAAAAGTTCCACGCGGACTGTTTTCGTGAAGTCCTTAGAATAAATAAGAAAATTTTCAAGCACTTTGTAGCTTTCAATTCTACACCTAGTGGTGTGTCCTAAAGCTCTCAAGAATTGCTTAGTATTTGGGAAGATACCGGTTCGTTTACACTGGTCCAAACTTCTGTGCTTCCTTATATTACTTGAGTAATGCTGGGACATTAATATTACTCCATAGATAATTTTTCACTTCTGTTCTATTGTATCTCCCAACTACCACACACCCATTCCCACGATTCCTGTAAGGGGGCTACCATCTAGCATTGCAACACAGTGAAGTTCAGAAGACACTAATTTTTTTTAATCTTACCAACACGGCAAAAATATTGAAACAACTATCAATAAATACTCTTTCCATTCAATACTGACATGAGTAGATATATCGGAGCCTTCTTGCGATACAACTACCAAGTATAAGTGCCAATACTTATCGTTTCATTCCGATGAAGTCCGTCCTGTAGTGTAATAAATGAAAAATAAAAGTTTCTTTTTATGTTCCTAATTTGTTTTCAAGTCCGTGTTGCGCCGCCATGTAATTGCTCACGGTTCAATTGCACTTTATCGCAGCCAGCCAGGATTACGTCAACTGACATCGGGACTTGAGTACACTATGTCTAGACAATTGTTTACTCACGTGGTGGTGGCGAAGCGACGGCGAGCACATAAAACGTCTGAGACATTAACAAAGCCATCTTGTCTCTACCTTCTTTAAACACCACACCAATTTGAACACTTGAAAGAAATTACTACCGATTTTTATGTACTGCGCCGCACATGCAAGAGAAAATGGTCTCTTTCTCATACAATAGTTTAATAAAACAAAGTTAATTTGCCTATTGAAACATGATGATACAACTAGGTTTTACCTTGTGTTGCAACAGACCTCTGCTTCCGTTTCCGCAGTTACGGAAGTTCCGCATAAATTTTCAATTGCACTTCTGCAGCTGGTTCCACATTTGGTAAATGTCTAGATGATGGCCCCTTATCCCCGAAGAGGGGGGGTGGGGAGGATCGAAAGAGGAGGTCTCCCCCACCACTGTACCATAAAAAGTTCGTGACGGTCTCACCCGCATAAAAAGTTATGGGGGTTGAAAGTTGATTATTTTGACAATTTTCATACACTATAATTCAAATAAAATTCAATAAAATAATTATTTTCGAGCGGGTGGAGGTGGGGGATCGAAAGAGGGTGGTCACTTGAACAAAACCCGATAACCTAACCTAACCTACCTTATTGATAAAGATATTTAAGTAATGTTTTGTATAACTTTCTCAATATTTTTATGTATTTTTCATTAGTTTTACCTTTGAATATTGTTTAAAAATGACTAAGCATATAAATATTTACATGTGTAGAAATGTATAAAAATTGGCATATTTATTAACTTTGAACCCCCATAACTTTTTATTTTTATAACGGAATCTTGTCGGAACTTAACAAAATCGTATTTCTCATCTTCTTGAAAATCAGTAGATATAACGGAATAATAAAACAAGTGGTAAAAATTTATTACCTTTACCAATTCGCTGAACTTGGCCGTTTTCAAAAACACGATTTAAGTGGAATTGCGCGTTGCAAAGCTGCACAGCTTTCAGCGACCCCTCTATACCAGTGTGAACGTATATCGTTATCAACCGTTTAGATGTTTATGATGTATTAGCGTCAATGTAGCGTTATAGGCAGCAAAATTTTGTTGATAATAATTTTGTCTCTGTGCAAATAACTTTATTATAGTTTAGGACCTAAACCTAGTATTTCCTATGTTGATATTTTCCAAATTTTCTTCTCTTATTAATTTCCTACTTTAATCTAAAAACGTCCAGGACTTTCAACTCCCCCATAGCCAGTCCTCCTAATAATTTCATTTCTAAAATACTAGTACAGTTATAGCGTTTATTTATTTTGTATAGTGTTTGTTCAGTTGTGTAATTTTTAAGTTAAAAGTGCAATTTTGAAGCCAAAAAGAAGTTCCATTTCGGATTATTTTGTTGATATTAACGATGCAAGAGTTACCTAAAATCGTTACACTCTCACTTCCGCATCCGCTTCCGTATCCACTTCCGCAAAAATTTACTATTTATTTTTGTTTCCGCTTCTACTTTGGCAGATTCAATGCAATAAACCCAAAGGAGATGTATTGACAAATGTATTACTTTAAAATTTTTCGAGTATACAAAAAATTGAAAAATATTGAGTTCTGACGTATTCACTGTTGACCCCCATGGGGAAATTAAAACGGAAATGCCAATGCGTAAACAAATCATTTCCCTCGTTAAATAGATGACTTCCTATACAAAATCTCCATATTTTTCTATTAATCATCATCATCATAGGGTCGTCAGTCCTAAGACTGGTTGGACACGTACCTCCACTCTTTCCTATTCTGAGCTAAACTTCGCATTTGCCTAAAACTAGAACAGCCCACATCCTTAACTATTTCCGAACAGTAATCTAATCTAAGTCTACCTCTACCCCTCCTAGCTCCTGTTTCTGCCTCTAATATGTCTCTGACTAGACCTTCATGCCTGAGAAGGTATCGTACCAACCTCTCACCTATTTTTTATTGACTTCCATAGAGTCCTCTGTTCTCCTATGCTATTAATAAGTAACTTTAAAAAAAAAGTGAAGGATATGTTGTTCTAGTCGTTAAGGTATTAATATTGGATTACATTATCTCGTTCAAATTATTGTTCATTTCGATATTGATCAATACTCGATTAAATGTTAGAATATGCCTTATATCAATAATTTTATGGCAGGTTTTATTAAAGGTACATTGCATAATAATGAGTGTTTTTATTAGGCGAATCCGAAGTGCAATCCTCAACGATTAAAGTAATGGCATGATTGATTAGATTTGAAATTAAATAAAAATCGTTCCGATAATTTTCTAAATAATTTACGAAGTGAAATAACATTTTATAATGTGTCAGTCGTAGTGTATGTTTTTAAACAAGTGTATTAGGGGGCTTTTTTTTAATTTCTTTAATTAATACCAGAAACATGGTTTATTATACTAAGATAAGAAACTGTGCCGATATCTTAGGCTGCTCAAATTGAGTTAAAGTTCAAAGTGTTTAAAGAATTTCTTTACGAACTCAGTCAATCCTCTACAAAAAAGTCCTTATAGCAAATTACGTACAATTACTAATTTCTGAGATAATTGCAGTTTCAGTGAAAAATTTGGCATTTTTCTTCATGTCCATACCTTTATGAATAACAAATAATCGATAAATCATTTATTTTATAGGAAATTCAATTTCGTTCAAAAAAGGTGTTATAGTATATTATAATACGATTGATAATTTCTGATATGATTGGGGTTTTAATGAAAAGTTTGACACTTTTCTTCATAACATACATTTTATGGGTGAGAAATAATCAATAAATATTTAGATATTTTGTAGGAAATTCAATTTATAATACGGGAATTCAATTTCCTTCAAAAAAGTCCTAATAGTAAATTTTGAAAGATGTATAACTTCTGAGATAATTTCATTCTTCAAAAAAAATTTTTTGTCCAAATTTTTGATAACGGCTTTCGTGAAAAAAAATGTCAAATTTTTCACTAAAACTGCAATAACCTCAGAAAATAGTAATCGTAAATCATTTGCAATAAGAACGATTTTTGTAGACAATTAAATTTCAAATCAAATTGAGTTCAGAAAATTTTTTTTAAACGCTTTATACTTTAACTCAATTTGAGGAGCCGAGATATCAACTCGAATTTTTTTTTATTTTTTGGCACAGTTTTTTCTTTTGGATTAACGGACAATATTTCTGGTATTAATTAAAGAAATTAAAAAAAAAAAGCAGATTTAGGTCCACCCCAATGTGTATACTAACGAGAAATTTTCATATTTAAGTTACAAAATATACTCTTCATTGAAACATAAAACATACTGAGTATTTTTTTTTTCCATTTGTAATTGTAATCAGCATTATATGCAACACACTTGCCACAAGTTATATAATATAAGTATTTTATTAAATTTCCAAGGTTCATATCTGTCATATCATTTAATTGATGGTTCTGATGGTACCACTTATTTTATCGACATTTAGTCTGTCAATATATCGCTAGCATCCTCAGGTCCCATTTAAAAATCAAATGTGAAAAAAAAAAGAATAAACCGACAATCCTTCAACAGTTCTCATCAATAGGGGATTTATGGGGGCAGATCTACTAAAGGGCTTTTTCGGCTACAGCCCAGGGCACCGTGAATACAAAAGGCCCGCAGACCTATATTGAAAATAATAGACAATTTTGTGAAGGAAAAAATGCTTAAATTAAAAAAAACCGATCAAACGGTTTGCAACTCTTCGATCAATCAACCCCAGTATGCGTCTATCGAACGGAAAGGCAAATTCTCCGTCGCTTGTTTTCGGTCGGTGTATTTTCTCGCGTGTGGGTCTATTATGGGGTGCTTTCCGCCGCTTATCGCCCGACGCAAATTTACAAAAAAAAGTTAGATATTGTAGCGACCGCGAACGTGATTGTGTGCGATCGGACATACGTGTGTGTGAGCGGCTTATCGATTCGCCGACTAGCCGCGGGCGCTTTTCTATGTGTGCGCCGTATCTGTAGACGTGTGTGTCGTACTTGCTTTCCGGGAAAGCAATTAAACCGTTCAAAGAAAACGAGACTTCTCTGGACGGCTGGAGAACGTTCCCGAAAGGAGGCAAGGGAGTATAAAAAGAAAGAGACGATCGCCGAAGTAGAGTAGAAATAAATTGACCGTTGTAGAAGTGAAAGAGTAGAAATAAATAGACCGTTGCAGAGGTGAATCAAGAGATAAATTGAAAGTGATAGAAGTGAAATAAATAGAACAGTGAATAGTAACAGTAATGTGGATAAATGGAATAATTACCTAAGTTTAGTGGTGGGTTGGTGGTGTTTTTAAGTCCTCCAATAACAATTAGTGTAAATAAATGGTTTTCTTCTTAAAATTTGGTTTGTTAAACCCACGAACATTACAATATGTTTCCACTTTCAAAAGATTTCTGAGCCACAGCCAATACTGAAACAAGTAAAAATCATTTTATCGAACACTTGGGTGGTTTAGTACCTAATGCATATGTCACATTTTATATAGCTTCTGTATCATGTACTTCCGTAGCTCGAATTTCTTCATTTCTACTTTATACAACTCTATAATATTTGATTGCAATTAGAAGGTTCAAGTTAAGGATGTTTTTAAACACACCAATGCCTGAGAAGTTTTTTGTGGGTACAGAATCTTATCGGCAACGAATATGACGAATTTCAATTGTTAGCCATCGAAGAGGAATTATTGATTGAATTATCAAGCGATAACTCACTAAAACAAATTTTGGTTAGATTAGTTATGTTTTACTGAACAAATCTTAAATGTTTGGAATTAATCTGTTTGTGTAGCCCTCGAGGGGTGGACCTGGGCATAATAAGAGATATTAACTATTATCAAAAAATGTGGTTAAATAGTTAAATAAGCAAATAGATAATTGATTAATGAGTTGTCTCGATTTTTGATGGAAAATAAGGAGAAAGAAGAAATTAAGAAAAGAAACGCTGAATGCCCAATAGGTAGGATAACAAACAAAAAAAAAACGGATTAGGAAGCTAAATAAAGACACAATGTAGAGGAATCAAGGAGAAATTAACAGCATACGATATGTGAGCTGTTAGAATATTAAAAAAAAAAAAGAATGTGAATTGAAAGGGAAAGGAAAGAAATGGAAGAAAGTCGAAGGCACGAAGAAAGAGTAAATAAGATGGAAGAAATAAAAGAGAAATGTATAAAAAGCTGTAAGGAATGGTTTAAAGGGGAGAAAAACAACTTGAAAGCAGAAATAAAGAAAATCATAGGTACTAGAGGTGCTGGAGATAGAACAGCAAGTGTGGAGAAACCGACAGAGGAACAAAAGAAACAAATGAGGAGATTGGAAATGGAACAATTAAGAAGGACAAGGAAGGAAAACTTGAAAGGGATAATTAAAGGTGTACGTTTGGAGTAGTGGTGACAATGTGCATCCTTCTCTGAGCCCCTTCCTAATATTTACTTCTCTACGTTGCATCCCTAGCTCTATAACTGCCTGTTGCTCTTTATAGAAACTAAGTATCACTCTTCTATTTTTGTAACTCATCCCTACATTTTTAAGTATATTTAACATCTTGTCCCATTTAACATTGTCAAAAGCTTTCTCTAAATCTACATATCCTATGTACGCACTCTTTCCTGTTTCTATCGTTTTCTCTATTGCTACCCGTAAAGCTAGAATGGCCTCCCGCGTTCCTCTATTTCTTCTAAACCCAAATTGATCTTCCCCTAACAGTTCTTCATCCATGCTCCTCTGTACAATTCTAGTTAAGATGTTTGGGATGGTTAAGCTAATTGTTCTAAATGTCTCGCACCTATCCGCGCCTCTCTTTTTAGGTAATGTTACTACTACGTTCGGTTTATAATCCTCAGGGACTTTCCCCGTCTCGTAAATGTGGTTAACTAGCCTAAACATACCATCTCTAACCTCTTGTTCTGCATGTTTTAAAATTTCCGCCTGTATCCCATCTAAGTATAGGTAGTTAACATTAAAAAATATATAAAACATTGAATATTAGTGATTTCTAGCAAATGGCTTTTCAGTGCCCATACTTAAAAATGATCATGGATCATTTGTCTTCATGGTAGATAACTACGGCCAGTGGCAGAGCATCAAATACTTGATAAAAACGAGATTAAGTGGAGTATAAAACGGACGTGAAGTGATGTACTCATTATTCTACGACGTAAAAGATTCTATGGCGTCAGCGCAAAGTTTCATGTTTTCCGTTAGTACAAACGGTGTACAAATGTACGGAGATTGCACAATGCACACGTCTAAAAACGTATGTAGGTATTTATGCAGATTTTACATGCATAGGTACATAAAATAAATATGTACGCGAACATGTGTTCGCATACAAGCACGCTAGTGTAGTAGGACTTCTAGGGCTGCATCGTCGAGTATGAAATATTGTTTATATTAGCTTCAACTCGAGCATCTTTTCCTATCGGTTTTATACTGCAGCGGCATATTTACGATTATAGCAGTATTAAATTCTCCAGACGTTATTGAATTCCTGCAAAATTTAATCGTAAAACATAAAAGGATAAAGTGTCGAACCCGCGGGATTTATCTGTTAGGTTATTACACGCTTTCCTAGATAATAACCAGTACGACTGTAAAATTTATGGTAATTCCGCAGCCACTCGAATATTACGTTTACTTCATCCCAAGTTAAACGGCAACACGTATACGCATTGTACAAAGACCAAAGCAGATACTTACACACACTTACGTATTGCACACGCCTCCATAGCCCCATTACAACTAATATTTATCTAAACCTCCACCTCTTCCCGATGGGAGATTAAATATTTAATGTGCGATTTATGTTTTATTGCTTATTTCAATCAGATCGTAAAAAGTAATTCTTATTCATATTGATAACACTTTTTTAACGGGAACTCAGCCATTTTTAATCAATGATATTTATCACGAATAAAGTGATAATAAAAGTGCTGGTTCTTGCGGGTACTGTGGCTATCAATTTTAACCGAATATTGTCCAACAAAACTTCATTTTATTACTTGATCTATCTACAATTCAATTCAATTTGATTCAAATAGGTTGAAATCCAAAGAAAAGTATTTCGATTGACCCTTCTGTTAGATAAACTTTTAATGTTCAAGAGGTTTAGGAAAACATTTGGGAATCCAAATTGTTGGGAAATGCTTGCTGCCTTCCCAAACATTCAACTTTTTCTTTGTTGACTGCTTTGACAATAATTAACACGTAGTTTTTGTGTAAATAATGATATTTATTGTTCTTTAAATCATAATACGTATATAAATGAAACAATATAATAAATAACTGGTCAGATAAAGGAACTACAAATTGGAAGCGGCTCTCTGCATGAAGCAGGTGAGAAATTGTACCCCCTTGAAGTTTTAAAGAAAGTACACCAATTATACCTACTAATTCTGGAATTATTACCACGTATGTGAACCACCCTAGGTCAACTGTAGGTGAAATTAATATTAACTCTTGGGTCTGAGATCTGGTCACGCACTAAATATATTACGCCCAGATTTTACCCTTGTTATACGTCGCGCGAGCACAAAGTTTTTCCAGGTAGATCGGGTGAGGCAGACAACCTCAGCAATAAGTTTGTACGCGAACTGTGGGATATCGTTAATAAGCTTTGAAGCAGAGCAAAAATACACTTCCTCTTCTTTTTTTTGTTTGATCTAAATTAACAGTTTGGGTGACATCGAAATCGTGGTTTTTAGACATTTTCTGTTACCAGGACAGTCACAGAAACGTCACACTTGATTAATTTGAAACTGCAAAAATTTAATCCATACAAGGAGGTAATAAGACTGTAGGTATTCAAATTGGGATGGGCCTTTACGTATAATACTCAATAGAAGTACCTACCTACTTCCTTATTGTCGAAAAAAATCACAAATATTACTTGCTTCATATTTTAGAGATAGTTAACGAGTTCAAACTCGAGTGTGTGTCTTTATATTACTTTCTATAGGACGGATTGCCCAAAGTAAGAGTCCGATTAGCACTTCATCAGTTTTTTTTTTAATGTCTCAGCCTGCCATTTCCAAACAAGACTATCTCATTTTGAAGCAAGGATGTTATGGATATGAAATTTTAGATTTGGATATAGCTACACATATATGAATTATTTCGGATTAGTCGATAGCTTAGGATAGTTTCAATTACAGATAATCTATTCTTAAGGAATTGTAAAAGGAAAATACAAATTGGTAATAAGTAAATGAAGCAATATAAGTAGACGAGATAGGTTAAGAATAAAGGTCTAGTCAGAGCCATATTAGAGGCAGAAAGGGAAGTTAGAAAGGGAATGCGAAGATTAGCTCAGAATAGGAAAGAGTAGAGGTACGTGTCCAACCAGTCTTAGAACTAACGACCTTATGACCTTTATTTCTAGGTTATCATTTGGTACTACAATTACAGAAAAAAAGTAATTAGATTTATATCCCTAGTGGGTGATACTATTGCGTTATATCTAAAACAGTTATTAACCTCTAGGTCTCCAGAATTGGTGAGTGAGCTTATCGTGGTCAATATAGAGCACTTAGGTTTTCATGACGGTTAACAAAAAGGAAAACGAAAACAAAAATTCATGAGCCACAGTCACGCCAAACGTCCTGTCCCTGCTTTAACGCGAATGTCTTCTTGTAAATATCTCACGGCCATCTCAGACGAAGCCGCAAATATCCTTGCGAAATCCTCAACCTTAGACAAAACGAAGACGCCGTACACACAAATAATATTACCTGAGGTGAATACAAAATTTTCTCGGTTGTGGCACTTTACAGCTGGGTTATATGTACATATAAACATATACAGAGTGTCACAGAAAGATGCAGTACAACCGAGGGTGCTCAAATCACACCCCCAAACCACTAATGTAAAATAATGGCTTAGAAAACCGTAAAAGGGGAGCTAAAAGTAACAGGAACGTATTAAAAAATACTCAATTCAAAAAACACTTGGAAATAAAGTTTGGACCCAAATCATCAAAAATTACAAAAATGTAATTAGGAAGGAACAAGAACTGCACGCATCATGCGGCTAACATGGGAAGATGAAATATCAAAAGGATTTATTTAAAAATGCAAGTAATAAAAAAAAAATTCCCAGAGTCTGGTCGGTTTCAACAAATAAAATAGCATGGATAGAAACACTTAGAAGTGAGGAGATATTAAAAAGAGTAGGAGGACAGAGGGAGCTATAAAAGTTAATAAGGAATAGGCGGGATAGGTTGGTAGGACACCTTCTCGGGCACGAATGGCTAGTTCGAGACATATTAGATGCAGAAACATGAGCTAAGAAGGGCAAATTTAGACGTGTATTAGATTACTGATCACAAATAGCAAGGGCACATTTGCAAATACAGATCTGAAAAAGTTAAAGCACTCATGGAGGTTATGAAGAACCAAATGGTTTAGTCATCCCAATATTTGTTTCAAAACGATGAAGAAAGACAACATGAGTGAATCGCAAAATCGTAAATGTGTCTCTTGCTCTTTTTCATTCATCTTTTTATTTAAAATTTAACATATATACATATATAAAAGTATGTCGGGCAGACCTTGGGATCCCTTATTTTTTTTTCAGTAAGGTTTCAAAAACAATACCGCGAAGTTCATCTTCGATTGATGCTGAAGAACCCGGAGCGTTCCTCGCTCCCTTTACGCCATCACTGCAAATTAATTTTCAATTCATAACTAACACATACGAAGGTCAGATCTGGTTTCATCTGCTAGATGACTTGTTGATAGATTTAATTGATGTAACGTATGGAGCTTGCCTTCCCAGACACAAACTTGAAGAAATCACACTTAGACATGTCAGAGTCATAAAATGTCACAATATCTCCAATTGGGACAGTTGGAGAAGAAGAACAGCCACTGATGTGTGGTGTAATCTCCATCTTGTTGAAACCACAAATATTTTGATTCAATCTCTCGTCTTTATAACCTAAGGATGAAAAAGGTATTCACCATATTGAATAACGTTCAGATGCAACGGTAATTTCTTTTCTTCAAAAAAAATCGGTTGTCTGTAAAGTCGGTTTACTGACGATAGTTGAACGTGACAACGTCATAAGAAAATACTGATGGAATGGTTTCATTTTTCAAAAGAAAATTTTAATTTTATTTGTTTGATAGATATTTTGTATGGATATAGAGAAAGAGGTAAATGGAAATGTATTATTGTATAGCAGCTGTCCACGCGGACGCATCGCTCACTCAAGTAGGAGAGAGACAGATGTCGAACGCTGCCGAACGCGGAGGCCGATTGTGCCTCTTTGTCGCTCGTTCCGCGCTCTCGCTTGCCCTTCAAGCCTTAAATGGAACGCCTCAGAGCGAGGTAACGCCGCATGAGTCATTTTTTTTCGTGCATGCAGCCGGCTCCATCGAATTATAAGACGTTGTCACGTCAAAAATTAGGACCGATGACATTAAACTTTCGTGTAAATATTCTTCGTGTAATTGTCGAGCATTTTGGGCAGTCCAATATCGATAAAATTTTATTACTGATGGCCCTATTAAGCCAAAAATGTGCTTCATCGCTCATTGCTATCAACATGTTTCCATTTTGTTTATAAACTGCAACTGTGTAAAATTCGATCTTGTATAGTATAATTAAATCCCTTACATATGAAGTCCACGGCTCCATGATATGGTTGTGAAATGCCGAGTGCCTCTCCCTTTTCAAATGAATGAGTATTATAAATTCCAAAAACACTTGGTTCTCGTTGCCGCACTCTGTACATATATTTACTCATTCTGTTTTGCTCTGATGCAGACAGATGTACCCAAAGATGCGAAATATCTCGGCATGTTTGGATGTAAATTCACATATTCATATTACAGATATAGACATCCGTACATCTTTGGCCATCTGCATACCTGATGCTGGCGTCAGCCGATGAAAATGCGCATCGCATTACGTAAGTGCATTACTGATTCTAGATCAGAGTTTTAGCTGCATGGATATATATGCACGGATACCTACCTTCGCGTTTTCAGGAAGCTTGAGACAGGTATCGAGACGCCTTCAATTTCATCTTTGGAAATCAAAAGATGCAAATTTATGTTTATCCAAATAGTACAGAAAATTATTTTGCATCATAATCAGAATGCAAATTAAAATAAAAATAAAAATAACAGGGTGTCTAGCGAATCGGTAACCAGGAATATCCGGAAAGAAAACGGAAAATTTATCGAGCATACGGAAAATTTTTCAAATCGCGCGGTATCAAAGGAAAAATATGGCAAAAAAAGTATGGATGCGTATATATTTATAGATAATATACTTTAGTATGCGCAGTATGATGCAGTGTACGTTAGTTCATATGAGGACTGAAGTTACGTGCAAGTAAGTACTACCCTAGCACATCCAGGACCGGCGCTAAAGGAAACCGTACTAGGGAGCTAGGGACTCCTACATTGGTTTAGTAGGGCAGGTGGTAAGTTATGGCTTGATTTATTGTGGATGGATCTTGTAGCATCACCATCTTCCGTTGTGACTTCTAAAAAGTGACTTGAAAGACTTTATCAAAATACCGTTGTGTTTCACGGCAATGCGTTGGATCCTCCCTGCTGTTTACGGTGCTGTTGGATTCACTGGTTGTGTGGTCATTGTGGATGTGACCAAAAGAATGTTCCGTGCCATGAGAAACACGCACGTTAAGTGCAAAAATGCCAGGGAAAAGTAGAGGAAGAGGGCTTACGTCCAAATGGAAGCGCGAGTCTGAAGTTCGCGTGGTAGCAGAGAAGAAGAAAACGCATCTTCAGGAGGCGCCATTGACCCTTGCTGATTTGAAATCCAAGATTACAGTAGCAAAGGCTTATAAAAAATTAATATGTCTATTCCAAAGATTTAAATTTCATTGAACTTGCCTGTGATACATTTGTTAACACCATAAGGTCGTCAGTCCTAAAACTGCTTGAACACGTACCTCCACTGTTTCCTGTCCTAAGCTAATCTCGAAATGTGGTGTAATAGGCGAATGATGAGGATAACGTGGGTAGAAAAGGTTAGAAATGAAGGGGTATTAGAAAGAATAGGAGGACTCTATCGAAGTCAATGAGAAATAGGCGAGATAGGTTGGTACGACACCTTCTCAGGCATGAAGGTCTAGTCAGAGACATATTAGAGGAAGAAACAGGTGTTAGGAGGGGTAGAGGTAGACCTAGATTAGATTATTGTTCGCAAATAGTTAAGGATGTAGGTTGTTCTAGTTTTAGGGAAATACGAAATTTAGCTCAGGATAGGAAAGAGTTGAGGTACGTGTCCAACCAGTCGTAGGACTGACGACCTGATGATGACATTTATTTTGTATGACAGTGTTTTGCAATGCCGGTTTTAACACTACCAGCACCCTGGACGAGATTTCTACGGCGCCCCCTATCTGTCATTGAAACCCATACGAAAAAAAAGGCATTAGACACACTTGCAGGAAATAGGTAGTGATTAATATTTAAGTTGCGATCTTTGATAAAACATAAAATAAAGATAGGAGTAAACACACTCTGATCAGGCAAAAAAGATTTTAGACTTAATATATAAGTTCATTGTAGAATATACAACTATCTACCTATATCTGATTTACAGCCTACAGAGTTTGAGGTTTTCCGGAATCTTTTTATGTTGTACTAAAAAGGCCAAAATTTCGAGTATCCATTTAACTGTTCAAATCTTTCATTGAGTGAGTTTATGGTAGCGTCAAAAAGACATTTGAAAAATAAAACTTCCAATTTCTTTTTTGGAGAAGTTATAGACCCATCACAAGCAGTTTCATCAGCTTGGCGTTTAATAACTCGTCCAATTCTTGTTGTTGCTCAAAACTTTTTTGGCTGTTTCATTCCCACCAGCCACTAATAGTGGTGGGCGGGTAGTCCCTCCGGAATAAGCCGGCAGGTAGGACGGAAGGCCCTCTTCAGCCTTATCAGGAATCGTGGGATGATGGTTCGGGTGAGAAAGATAAGACAAACGAAATGAAGACAGAAGAGAATGAAAAGTTATCTGTGGAATATTACTGCCCCAGTACTTACTTAAGTGGTCCAAGGAAACCACAGAAAAACTTGGACTAAGACAGACGGACCCAGAATAGAACCGGCGTTCTCCCGAATTCTAAGCAATGGCCTAAACCTCTAGACCATGCCGCTCGGTGTTGTTGCTGTAATTACGACTCATTTTATAGCTCTTCAGCCACCTCCTACGATCGATCTATGATCGGGAATTCCCAGTAAAATGATAGAACACTGCATTCTGTTCTAATGTTGCCATCGTAACGATTTTGTGACTAGATTTAGGGAATTTACTAGTAAGTAGGATTTGCTCAATGAATAAGCGATCTGCGGCGCCCCTTTAAATCTGGCGCCCTGGGCGGTCGCCCAATCGCGCTCTACCCTAACGCCGCTACTGGTGTTTTGTGAATTTCGACTGACTTGTTTAGTCTTAGTTTCTTAGTAAAAACAACGTTGAGTAATAATTACATGATAGTCGATTTCGTTACACTTCTCTGTTTTAAATTCCACACCCCTACTGATCGTGAAAGCATTTCTCTGATTTCAAGAACGAAAACACAGCATTCCCTCTGGGGTGGGAAGTCGCATTTTCTCTTCATTAGATAAATTTTAACATCTTTCGTGTAGTATACACTATTACGTTATATACTAATAGCTACTTAAGAATATCTTTTACTTTCGATAGCTGACGTATTGCACTTTTGTTTATATATATGCATAGGTACTTGCACATTATGTATTTATATGCAGTAAACAGCAAAACCGATTTGCCCATTCGCATACACGCGCATAGACACGTATACGTTCTGTTACATATACGTATAGTACATACCTGCATGTTGGAGGAGGCAGTTGCGGTAATTGCTTTTCAGTGCCCTCTCGTCTAGACGGTCAAACTATTGGACGTCACAGGCTAAGATTAATGTGTTCGATTCTTTGCGGGCAATTCTTTTACCCCCGAATCGATCCAAACACCGACGAATCTCGAATTGTAGAGCAACTATTAGATACCATTTGTTATCAATCAAAATCTGTCACGAAAAGTTGAAAACCAACCCACTGATGATTACAAAAAGTTTTCTTATATTTATCAACACAAGACGAGCGTAAAAACTAAAAGAGTCTCACCCCTAATTGCCACAAGAAACTTTTGAGAAAGTGGACACGTTCTTCGACCACTTTAATAATTGATAATGCTCACAGTAATTTGATGGCAAAAATACTATCTACTATAAAAATATAAAGAATAATTTTACCTTTATTGATTTACAACTTAATAAACAGGTATAGTTCGCAAATAAGTACAATTACCTTTATAAACTCTGCAAGCACCCGCTGTATCGGCGTCTTCAAATTGTGACTATTTTCAATATTTTCAGAACAGAATGTACGCTACTATCTCTGTTTATCGAAGGGCATTCCACCCCTTTATATATTAATTATTTGTAATAAGTATGTAACTGAAGTCAGAAAGACCCAACGGCATGGCCTAGAAGTTTAGAGCATTGCTTAATATTCGGGAGGATGCCTGTTCGATTCCAGGTCCGTCTGCCTTGGTCCTAGTTTTTCTGTGATTTCCTTGGATCACTTAGGCAAATTCTGGAAGAGTAATTCCACAGATAATCTTTCATTCTCTTCTGCCTTCATTTCGCCCGTCTTATCTTTCTCATCCGAACCACCTCCCACCCTTTCTCACGATTCCTGAAAAGAAGGCTGAAGAGAGCCTTCCTCCCTACCTTCCGGCATTGTCCGGAGGGACTGCCCGCCCACCAGCATTGTTGGCTGGCTGGAATGAAAAAGCCAAAAGTTTTTTTTTTAAACAGGACAGTATCTCGGAATATATTTGAAATGTGGTGGACGCGCCTACCATAACGATATTTTGAATTTAAGTTACGCCTATTAGGCACAGTGCGATTATAAAATCTTTAGAGAAGTACAGGATTATCTATGGAATATTGTTACTGCCACAGCATTTGTGTAATAAGTGGTTCAAGGAAACCACACAACAACTTAGACCAGAGCAGACGGACGCGGAATCGAACCGGTGTCTGTGCTAGAAATGGGCCGGGTTTGGATTCGGTAACCGACGGATTTGGAACATTTATTGGGATCTGGTCCCGTACCGGATAATGACGCAGAGTAAGCGGCAATGTCCAGAAATTCTACTGGAAAAAAAAGAAAAAACCAACACCAACAATCATAATTTAATACATATAACAACATAGATTCCCAGATGATATAGCAGTATTAGCATCTAGCAAGGAGGAATTAGAGATAGCTTTAAATATAATGGAAGTAGTATTGACAAAACACTATCGCATGAAAATAAATAAAAGTAATATGAAGATTGGAAAAACTTTGGCGGTTGTTGTAGAACAAACAGAATAGCTCAAAACCCCAACGCCAAAACACGACACTGTAGTTGTCCGAAGCACTTTTCGGTTTACTCAGTTTACTTCAGTCCCTGAAGAAGGTAACTTTCTTACCGAAAATTGCTTCGGACAACTACAGTGTCGTGTTTTGGCGTTGGGGTTTTGAGCTATTCTGTTTGTTCTAAAATAAAAGTAAAACAAAAATACTGGTGTTTTAGGTATGTAGGAATTCAGGTAAGTTAGGACGGAAGGAGTAGGGATATAAAGCAGAAGATAGCGCAAAAAAAGTTACAAGCCTTCGAAATGTTGTGTGGAAGTCAATAAGAGATAAGAGATAGATAGGACATTTTCTCATCGTCAGGCATGAAGGTCTACTCAGGGACATATTAGAGGCAGAAACGGGAGTTAGGAGGAGTAGAGGTAGACCTAGATTAGATTACTTTTTGCAAATAGTTAAAGATGTGAGTTGTTCTAGTTTTAGGGAAATGCGAAGATTAACTCAGGATAGGAAAGAGTGGAGGTGCGTGTCCAACCAGTCTTAGGACTGGCGACTTTATGATGATGATGATGATGATGATGAGACAGTCTCAAGATGGTCACTTTAGCGCCAAATTCGAAAATTTGTAATTGACCGTTCCTGAGAAATCAGATAAAAAATATTTATTTTGATTATTTTTTACAAACGTGCTTCTGACTGTGCAAGAACATTGTGCCAAATTTGAACTATATCGATCCTGTAAGTCCTGTACTGTTTCTACGTATGCATGTACGTTCGAGACAGACTGTATATTGTATTGTATTATAGGCAACTTCAAGACGTTCGTCTTTTTTAAAAGAACGTCCCAAATAATGAAATCGGCGATAGTGATATCAATTTTGTTTCTTGTTGCATTTTACCTATGGATAGGTACTGACTTATACCGGATCGATTATATTAGCAAAAAGTTCAATCAACTTCCATTAATGAGAGAAGTGAAAAAGATTACGGCTTACGTCGTCCAGCATTGAAACACTACATCGTCATTACCAGACTAGTATTTTCCACTATCCTGCTGGTTTGCCTATTATTATATATGTGTATACACTCTTTTTATGCAGAGTACATCCGATAAATATAAAAATGGAACATCTGAAATATAAATGTATATGTATTTGTGTATACGTGTGCTGATGAGATCCAAATTGCGATCACTGACCAAAAGCTTTCGTTCTATCACTTATTTGTACAAATGAAAACGGTTAAAATAAATTCGTGGTAAATTCAGTTATGAATTTTTTGGGAAAACTCATGGACCGGTCATTTTAAGTTTTTAATTTTGTTTTTTTAAACTATTTTTTATTTACATGCATGTATCATCGTGAGATATGCGGTCAAACATCCCTAACTCGAACTTCCTATGTCTAACAAATTATGCTCGAGTTAAAAAAATTTAGTTAAGGAAAATCTCTATTCGGCAACCATTAGCAAATATGGTAGGTATTTTTAGTAAAAGTCCGGTAGAAATTGAATATAGTTCCTGTAAATGCATGAGAATAATAATTTGAGTCCCTGATTGGCGTTGTGGCTGATTGTTCCAAAGAATATCAAATGAATTTCGAATTAAATTTATAAAAGTTTAAGTATAAACAAAGTTTTTCCAAAAATTAAATTCGATAAAAAAAGCATTGTTCGTATAGTCTTGCACCATTAGTCATCATGTACGTTGAAAATTGAATGATTGGAGTGTGTTTGTAAGAAAGCACTTTACCGAATTTTTAATAATTTCACTGTTTTTTCACGAAAATAATTATACTGTCATTGAATCTGTAGAAACCATAACACTAGAAGTTTTTTTGCATGTATATATAAACGCAAAATTTTTGTAGACAACGCAACACGGAGTTTGAAGGGAAGAAATATATTTAAGGATTAATGTATTGGTTTCTGAAAATACGTATACGCTTTTGTTTTTGATATATGACCACAAGGGTGAATTTATGAAAGCCAACTCAGAAGTAATACGTATTTATATTGGATTGAAAAGAAGTCACTTTTATCAGATCCAACTGTATACAGAGTGTTTTTCAACAATAAATCTAAGACTCCATCCCTAAGTTGTGCTTTCAAATAAGTCTAATAAAATTTTGTTAAAAATTTACGAATATTATATTTTTAACACCGAATTGTATAAAAATGCAAGATGAATTGCAATGGTTTTAAAAATGGTACCTCTATGTCAAACAATTACATTAAAATGAATCTTAACAATTTAATATAGAAATAGAGAAAAAAATATAACGATAGCAATTTTTGTCCAACTAAAAGACCTTGCATAACCCTCACTGAAAATAGTTTTTTCAGTTAAATTGACTGCAACTGGAATATGACTTTTTGATCAAAAGTTCTGATGGGGCATGACATTAATAAATAAGAAGTTTCGGAGCTACGGATGGAGACAGCGCACGATTTTTAACCCATGTTAGTATAAGCCAGTAAGATATTATTATTATTATTATTATTATTAGATATCGATTATCTCTTCAGGTAGAGGCTAAAGTATGTAGAAATGTTCAATTCAAAACATACTGAGTTTACAAAGGAACACACAATGGTGGTCTACACCGTGATCTTAATAACTATCTCCAAGGTTATTTCAAGATTAAGTGCATTTTTAAAATTATCGCTGCTAAGTTTTAAGTAAAGCTTTTTTCGTTCATTAAGTACATTTTTTTGAAAAAGGTTGTTAAGATTGTTGTACGGGTGCGAAACGTGGATGGTGGGCTCGGCGGAAAAGGAAAAGCTATTGGGATCCGTCAAATGGGCATACACCATCATGTGTTTGCAACGTTCTCTTAAATAGGCTTAGCACGTGCAAGTCTGATATGATATTGCTTAAATCTCCAATTATATAACGTGAATCACTTTTTAAATCCGAAGTTTGTAAAAAGTAGGCAGTAAACTTGACGGAATTTGAAGGCTAGCTTCCGGATTTGTTATTTCCGAATTTTATAATGTGATTGGCATTAAAAACACGCTCACTTTCAACGAAATTTCCTTTCCGAGGATTTGTGTCAGCCCAATCACATATTGCGTCAATACTTATCATTTAATCGTAATTTAAAAACTTGGAAATTGCACGGTACACTATAGGAACTACGATAAATTTTCCCTAATCGGCGCCATGTTTTTAGGCTCCTCTCATTTGACGGATCCCAATAGAAGCATTCGAAATTTGGTATTACTGAAAAATGATGAAGATACCATGAAGAGGAAAGATTAGACATGAAGAGGTATCAGAAGGAGTAGGAGAACAGAGGCCGCTATAAAAGTCAATAAGACATAGGCTAGACAGATTGTTAGGAAGGACACCTTCTCAGGCTTGAAAAGCTAGTTAAAGACATATTAGATACAAAAACAGGTGTTAAGGGTAGAAGAAGTAGACCTAGGTTAAATTACTTTTCACAAATAGTTAAGGATGTGGCATGCTCTGGATTTAGAGAAATCGGAAATGCGAAGATTACTTCAAGAAAGGGAAAGAGTGAAAGTGCGTATCCAACCAGTCTTAGAAATGACAACCCTATGATAATGATGATGATGATATTTCTTGGTTCTCCGTTGACTGTTTAAGCATTCCATAAAGGGATTCACTTGTAACGTTGCTCGTTTTAGACTGGCGTATAATTTTGTATCTTTCCCTTATTTGTCGACTTTGGATTGGATTCGAAAACACGACCTGATGACTTGCCAGTCACAGTCTTCCTTTTTTTGATCATCTTGTATCAATTGGTTTTAGTAGTGAATGTACCTACTCAATAAGTATAGGATTGTCACTTACGTTCTTCTACAGTTCTTACTTGTTGCCGTCTGTTAATTCACCCAGCATCATTACCGATGGATAAAGGGTTCTGTCTGGTGTCGCTGCACTTGTTGCGGTCGTTGATACCGTCGAGGTTAAAATGTCTGGACTCTTGTCTGCGGCACTGATGTTGATGATGATGATGATGGTGATGATGCTGACGACGACGATGATACTGCAGCTGATAGTACCGAACACATGTGTGTATGGGTACGTCTTGCAATTACAAAGGTACTTTAACTGAGATTCAATTTAATTCGAAATTTTACGCCAACTTCAAGGATGTTTGTTGCGAAGGTCTAACTAATAAGTGGTCTAGATGTTGATTGAATACACTGCGTGGTGTGTACCAGCAAATCTAAAGAAGGGGAAAGAGGCTTTAAACTCCCACAACAAAATATACCTTTTAGAAGTAGGGAATTTCATGGTTTATACAAGTTTTCAACTGCAAATGGTAAATTCACAAAAAGTAATAAAAATTTGTTATGATATCATAAAGGGGACCTTTAAGGGTACAGAAGAACCATGGACGCATCCCATAAAGATCATGCATTAATTTAGTTTGAGCTTATAAAATATTTTTAGGTAAATTATACCTATAATGTCAACCAGATTTTAAAAAAAATTCCTTATTTTATGAAAGCGATGCAAATGGAAGATTTCTTATAAAATTAATACCGAAAAGAAGTTAAAAAGTAAATCTTGTTATGACGGATTTTATAAAAATTTAATTGTAACATACAAATCATTATTGTCAAATTTGTTGGGTGAATTTTCAAGCAATTTCGTATGTTTTTATTCTACGGAAAGAAGTTTTTTGTTTGAGATGCATTTCTACTTAAATGATATCTCAGATAATGAAGATACCTTATCTTGTGTGCATTGTCTAGAGACAGTATCTGTGAAAGACATGCCATATTATCATTTAAAACGTATTTCCAGTTAGATAGGTAAGTAGCACCGGCTGAAGTACGAATAAATAGAAAAACATTATCGGTTAATTTTCGAATACAGTGTTGTGGACAGCTGTTGGGATTAAGAAAATTTAAATGGTGGCAGAGTAAAAAAAAATGTATTTTTCCGATGAAAACTGATAAAATCGGAAAATATTATGTAACCGATGGTTGCCTACTCCAACAACATAGGTCGTTCGTTTTATACGAGACAACCCGATCGTCATTCGGCTTTTCGTCTGGACCGACCTGGCAAACACTACACGAAGCTCTGCGAATCCAGTACGCCAGTCCGCGACAAACAACCGCTTTGGTTGGTAGGGGTGTATTCGAAATCGGCATTTTTTCCATCATCATTACTATCTTAACCTTTCTATTATCAATCATCTAATAATAGTAGTGCACGTTGGCATACATAAATAATAAAACACATACGTTATTATTACAAAACGCGTTAGCTATGTTAGTGTGGTAGCTTGTGCGAAAACGGCCATTTTCGAAAACGCACCAATGTGCAATATCCTACTACTACTACATACCAAATCTACAATAATAACAGTTGATGTGTGAACCGAAAAATTCGTTGGCTGCTATTTGTTTGTGTGCGGATTTGTAAATATTTTTTCGTTTTGTCGAGTTTTCTGTGTGCCGAGAATTAATAAGGTTCAAGTTCCGTTGTCATCGTCGTCATAATCATCTCTCGCGGCCCTTGACAAGAGGATGGCGAGCATGCACGTTGAAGTAAGTTTTTTTTTCATTATTATTTATACGAACTAGTTGGTTTTGTTTGCCAGCTATAATTAATCTCCCTCTCTGTCTTACTCCCTAGGCCGTTTCACAGGTTATGTTTTCTAACCTCAAAGCGATCCAAATATTCGAATTGTTCGGACTGCTAAAAATAAGCTTTGCTATAATTATATTCTCGCTTTAACGAAAATCTTAGCTTCCAGAAGCAATAATAACCGATAACCTTACATGAAGCAGTTTAAGCTATTAACCTTTTTGTTATAAAACATTAAACCTACCTACCTATAGTTGATTTAGTGATAACTGATAACGAACGTAAACAATAATAATAACAACGATAATTTAAACGTATTTCTCTTTTTGAGTTGAGACATGCATAAAGCCGGTAATTATTAATAACGTCTGTTTGCGGAAGTATTCACCGTAGCATTTATTAATAATTCAGCGTTGAAAAATTGATAGGTACGTGAATTGTTTTTCGATTAGAAACGTGTGTCCATTGCCCCAAGCATATGCTAAACAACAACTACTACTCAAATAACTTGCCTACTACTGACCAAAGTTTAAAAATAGTAAATACCTACTCTAAATGACGAATTAATAAACACCTAATTGTCTATAAAATCTGTTTACAGCTGCACGCGTATCCTAAATTTATTATTAACATTTTGCCTAATGGAGCAGTTATTGACCTCTGCAAATTGTACTCTTACCTTGTTCTTTTATTTACGACCTATGCCATTTAGTTATCAATTATTACAAAATTTTACGATGCTGTAAATAAAATCTTTTATAGCCTAAAATTTGCTGTCATGTAAATGTTCCAATCTAATTTTTTTAAACACTTCTTTTGATACACCATTTACAACCATTTGCCACCTTTTGCTACTTTCTACTTTTCATTTTAAATACTAATCATCCTTCCTTAAGTTAAGTATATTAATCAAAATTGTTCCTGCAGCTCACTGCCGATACTATTCTTTTTTTTTTTTTTTTTTTCNTTTTTTCAGTTTACCAATTCTATTTTGTTACATAGCCAATAAAACCCGGTGTTTATTTTTGAATGAATATTTTAAAATAAAACTAGACTAACAGAAATCACTTCATTAGCCACTTTTTTCTAGAGAGACCGACATTTTTTCGGTCAATATTGCCAAAAAGTTTATATTTGTACCAATAATATGTCAACCTTCTGAGCTTAACGTAATAATTAGGTATTACAGATAATTACAAAAAAGCCAAGGTTTTAAAAATTACTCAAAGCGCAAAGAAGAAAATTTTTCAGAAAGTACCTCGAATTTTAGGTTAGTTTCGTTATTTTAAATTATGAAACTATACAACTAATTAATATCATATACACCTATTCTAATTAACCGTTTCTAAAAAACACAAAGCTATATGTTAGAAAATGTGCCTACATTTCTTTATGAATTGTTATCTCTTATTCTCTCAATCCTTATCTCTCTTTGAAGACTCGTTTAATTTCTCTCGTTGTAGGTACTATAAAAAATTTAAATATTTAATCAAATATTTGATAATTATGTACATAATTTATAGTAAAAACAATAAGACAGTATACTGCCGAGCTACTAGCACCATCGATTGGTAAAGCACACTTCTACGTAAAACCACTAATTAATCTTACAGTTAAAAAAAAATATTTGTCTACTAATTTACACATAAATGAAGTACAAAAGATGGTAGAAATCTGAAGGATTTCTTGAATCTATCTGTGGTTTTCTCTGTAATTGAAATACCGCAGTGGAATGTTTTTTATCTTCTGCTACTACAAAGTTCAAAAAACTCTAATTAAAAAATAATTAAAGTAGTAATAATCGATTTTATGAACTTAGCACCTACATAAATAAAATAAATAATTGTGTGATTGACATGACAGTATTTTTTTTCTGGACAAGAGATATCCTATGTCCTTTCCTGTCATCCTGGCAGTGTGTACAAAATTTCATGATGATCGGTTCATTGTTCTGTTTAAATTTTATAAACCACACACTTAATTGATAAAATATATATTATTAAAAACATCTGACTTCATAGCATGAGTATTTTTAGGATAAAACTTATCCAGAATCACCCAGAACTTTGTAGACTAAACACAATCCAAAGAATAATAAACTTAAGAAGTAATACAGGATGTAAGCAAGTAAGATATATACGGTTTTTGCTAAGGAATACGTATAAGTATATACAGTCTATAGTGCAGTTCAAAATATTTGTGTTTGGTTTTTCAAAAGATGTTTATATTACACCCACTAGTAGAAATTGCAATAACGATCTCTTTACTTATTATGTAAACCGAGTGCTAAGTATAAGTAAATCTCCAAAACATGGAATTTGTAAAATCACTATAACCCGTTCGAATTAGAACGGTTGGATTGTATACTCGGATCTGGGTACTCGGGTAGAAAACCCTAATATTGACTCGAACAGCGTTGCGGTCATTCAGTCATAGCCACTACCCCTTTCCATATATGGCTGTATCCTTTGATTCGACGTTTTAATATTCAATTAATTCCAGAAAGTCGGATTACGAGAGGAGATGCCGCGTGCCCGGTTTGGATTCGGTACCCGGCGAATCAGACACTTTTTTTTTAGAATCCGGCCGATTACCGGATAATGACGCCGAGTAATTCTACCAAAGAAAACAGAAAAACCAAACACAAGCAATAACAATTTAATTAGTACCCATAACAAAAAACCTACCTAATTATAATTGGTAACAAAGACTGTATTGGAATAAGGTCGTTTGTCCTAATTTGTACACACAATCCATATCACCTCGTTTAACCCGCCGAAAAGTGACTTGCACACTCAATTCCTATCACCTCGCTTAACCCGCCGAAAAGTGACTTGCACACTCAATTCCTATCACCTCGTTTAACTAGGCAAAAAGTGACTTGAACACTCAATTCCTATCATCTCGTTTAACCCACCAAATAGTGACTTGCACACTCAATTCATATCACCTCGTTTAACCAGGCAAAAAGTGACTTGACACTTAATTCCTATCACCTCGTTTAACCCACCTAAAAAGTGACTTGCGCACTCAATTCCTTACACCTCGTTTAACCCTGTAAAAAGTGACTTGAACACTCAATCCATATCACCTCGTTTAACACGTCAAAAAGTGACTTGCACACTCAATTCCTATCACCCCGTTAACCAGGCAAAAAATTACTTGCACACTCAATTCCTATCGCCTCGTTTAACCAGACAAAAAATGACTTGCCCACTCAATTCCTATCACCTCGTTTAACCCACCAAATAGTGACTTGCACACTCAATTCCTATCACCTCGTTTAACCCACTAAAAAGTGACTTGCACACTCAATTCCTATCACCTCGTTTAACCCACCAAATAGTGACTTGCACACTCAATTCCTATCACCTCGTTTAACCAGGCAAAAAGTGACTTACACACTTAATTCCTATCACTTCGTTTAACCCACCAAAAAAGTGACTTGCACACTCAATTCCTATCACCTCGTTTAACCCGGAAAAAAGTGACTTGAACACTCAATTCCTATCACCTCGCTTAACCTACCAAAAAGTGACTTTCACGCTCGGGTAGAAAACCCTAATATTGACTCGATCGGCGCGACGGTCATTCAGCCATAGCCACTACCCCTTCCCATACATGTATACATCCAGCTCTATCCTTTGATTCGACGTTTAAAGTCAATCCAAAAAGTCGGATTACGAGAAGAGATGCCAGATGCGCGGTTTGGATTCGGTACCCGGCGAATCAGACACTTTTTTTAGAATCCGGCTAGTTACCGAATAATGACGCCCAGTAATTCTACCAAAAAAATAGAAAAAGCAAACACAAGCAATAACAATTCAATAAATACCTTTAACAAAAAACCTACTTGATAAGAATTGGTAACAAAGATTGTATTGGAATAAGGTCGTTTGTCCTAATTTGTGTCATTTATTGATTACTGTACTAAATTATTTCTTATTTCGATATAAGAACTATATGTTTTATGGTGAGCAAGAATACATCAGTATGGATGGACTGTTGCAGTTTATTTCTGTCGGTTGATGATGTATCAAAACGATATTTTGTCACACTCTGCAGATTTTTAGTGTTTATAAACGTTATAGGCTGTTTCAACTATTTCAACTCAACCCTTTCGTTGAAAATTCGCTAACTAAGAATTAGAGATTCATTGGTTTAGTGTTTAAAGGTTTAAACGACTTTTTTATCGGGACGGTTTGGTTTGAGACGTTGGTCAGGGTGGTATTTAATGGAAAGCACGCCAAAACGATAGAACACCCCTCAAAAGCTATTAATTCCATTTACATTACTTTTTTATTTATACGAAAGCATGGCTGAAGGTGTGTAGCAAATATTAATTAAAAATTAAAAGGAAAACTCGCCCCTAATTACCACAAAAAACTTTATTTGAGCGGACACGTGTTTCGCCCACTTCATACGTGAGCATTATCAACGCGAGACGTCGATGTCGATGATTGTATGTAATACAATATTCCTATGGTCGGTTATGAATTTGCCAATAGGGTTTTATGTGCATCTTATTTTATTGTTTTTACCATCTTATCTGTCTAATAATAATGTCACATTTATTACACTTGTATGTGTATGTGACGTAATGTTTAGACAACTCCTAAGCTTGTTTTCTGATAAAATTTGCTTTTATGTGAGGACTAGACAACGTAAAATTTTTAACAATGCGAAATTAATAGCGCAAATAATGCTTTTTAATATGCCGCAATAAGTATAATAAAAATTGTAAACTGAATAATAAATGACAAATTGGTAAAGGCTTTTGCGGCCCAACTAATGTTTTTCTGATTCGGGTTTAAAAGCGTCGTGTGTTGGTGTTGGAAGCCCTGGCTGACGATGACAGCTGTCAAAAATGGCTGACGATGATGGCTAATGGCCGTGACGTCAGAGTAGGCGTTGAGAGGGTAAAACGCTACAGAAAATACGACGAGGAACCTTCATAAGAAAATACATGGGATTTTTAGGCCGAACGAAGGTATCTACTATTGCTTCCAACTGTTTCGCTTGCACAAGTGGCGAACTTCTTCAGATACACCGTGTTTTTCGAAAAATGATGCCACCCTTTGATTATTGTATATAGTAGAATATCCCTACGTTCTGCTATCAATTCGCCACTAGTGTATAGTTATTTATTATTTGTTGGAGGTCTTTCCATTCGTTAAACACCACCAACTTATGCCTTTTGACATAAAAGGAAAAACTGCCCACAAAGAATTGTGTAATTTAAATGCCTGGGTGCGTACTTCTTTTTAAAATTAAGCATTTCATGAAAATTTGGTTACATGGTTAGTTGACTCTTACTGATTCTTTCTACTTACATCATTAAATCGCATAATCGTTTTGCGTTTGGAGGGGCACAATTAAAAGTATTAAAAAAAGATGGGTGCGTGTACTTATGTACGCGCGTGAGAAGTTATACTTCTTTGGCATCATTAAAAAATTTTTGTCACGAACTTTTTATTAAATGTTCTATTAAATTTATTTCTTTATTTTGTAAATATTAAATAACCAATAATAAATATTCAACATTGATAATTTAATAATATTTAGTATTAATTATATTAAATAATGATATTTTAATTTATATCAATAAATAATACATAGGGATAACTAACCTCAATTATATTGGAGCACTTAAAAAAGTATTTTAGCACAATTTTTTCACTAATATTCACAAATAGTAAATAATATTAATCCAAATATTCAATTTAAATCACTACTGAATATATTTTATTGCCACATATATAATTCGCACTTGTATGAAAATAAAACACGTGTTGTGACTGTAAAAACTAAAACCATGTGGATAAATATTATAAATAAATATGAAAACAGTGATCAGAGGCGACAAGCGTACCAACATGCGCGACTAAGAGAGGTTTTATTTCTATTTCGTTGGTAGCTTTTTTCCGAGACATAATGAATTCGGTTGAGTGGGCAACTTCATGGTGTGAATTTTGTGTTACAGTGATGCGCGCGCATCTTCAAATTTCACTCTCATCAGTTTTTCATAACGCGCCTAAAGAAGTATAACTTCAAAAAGAATATTCCATGAACAAATTACTTTGTCTTAATGCTGTTGTTTTTAACCTTTCAAACAAAATTAAATGTTTTGCTTCGCTAACTTCACCTAACTATCACATTTTTGGCTTACGGTGTAGAGCAGGATTATAAATGTTTCAATAACACAGCAATTACATGTATTGTGACAGTAGTTGTAACAATGTATTCTACTTAATTCCGTATTATATTATGTACTTGGCACATTGCTTACCTGCCATTATGACTATTATTATCTCACGTTGGATTACTTATGAAATATTTGATCGACTTTTTTGTGTATAATAAATATTTAAGGGACCTTCGAGTATTAAAATAATTAGGTATATTTAAAGCGTGAGGTCTTGGCGAGTTTTCCGAAATTCGACGTTTTTAAGTCGACTAAAAAATTTTTCCATGTTGAGCTCTTTTATGGAAACAGACAGCTGTCTGTGCCGATTCGGATTGTGCCTAGTAAGTTCACTACGATGAAGTGATAATTGCCAACAAATGAAACACAAAGTAATTTAAGCAAGAAAGATCAGTGTTGGAAATCTGCCCTAGGTACTTTTCAAAATCAAGGAGAGTTGAACCTATTAATATATTACTTTAGTTTATACGTGATACCTGGCAGTAGGCAATGGGATTTTGGTAAACATGTATCTGAACTAAATAAGTACTGCTTTTCATATGCAAAATTGATTTAACTGGACGTAATTCCTTATGAAATTAACAAGAAACATTGATCACCAAAGTTTTTCGTAATACTATTGAATAGTGTAGCAACAGACCTCTGTTTCCTCAATTCAAATCACTTTTCAACCATAGAGGACAAACTACTTGCAACACCGTGACATGTGTCTATTTGAAATTTTATCAATAGCTTCACATTTAGTGACATTTTTATAACCTAACCCAACCTCAAACTCATTAAATTAATAAAATTATAACCACATTATCAGTTATAATAATAACTCAATCCATATCACCTCGTTTAAACCTGTAAAAAGTGATTTGCACACTCAATTCCTATCACCTCATTTAACCCGGTAAAAAGTGACTTGCACACTCAATTCCTATCGCCTCGTTAAACCCGGTAAAAAGTGACTTGCACACTCAATTCCTATCACCTCGTTTAACTAGGCAAAAAGTGACTTGCACAATCGATTCGTATCACCTCGTTTAACCCAGCAAAAAGTGATTTGCACACTCAATCCTTATCACCTCGTTTAACCCGCCGAAAAGTGACTTGCACACTCAATTCCTATCACCTCATTTAACAGGTAAAAAGTGACTTCCACACTCAATTCCTATCACCTCGTTTAACCCACCAAAAAGTGATTTGCACACTCAATTCTTATCACCGCGTTTAACCCGACAAAAAGTGACTGCCTTGGAGAGTTTGCTATCTACTCTGGTCTTCATCGTGAAGACCAATGATACAGCTCTACTGTTTAAAGTAATTTACTTTTTATTACTACTACCTAACGACAACCCGCTTCGCTGGTTTTTCCCTCTTACTTATTCCAGACAAGCGTTTCATGGCCGATATTCGACCCACCAACCCAAACACATCAAACGGGGCAAATATTGAACATTATAAGAGATTTCAAACAGTTTTTGGGACACGGGTCGAAATATATGTATACCGAAAATTCCAGAATGTTTTCGACTATTCGAGCCCGATTCATGTATTAGAGAAAGAAGATAGTGTGGAGGTGGGTGAGCTAGGATAGCCCGTAAGGAGAGATGAGTTTGATTTATCTTTAAAAAAATTTAAAGATTAATAATGCACGGAATATAAATGGGATACAGGCGGAAATATTAAAATATGCAGGCTAGTCGTAAGAGGTTACACACACCAGACGGCGAAAGTCCCGGAGGACTATAAACGGAAGGTGGTAGTAGTCATATCAAAAACGACAGGACATTACAGACAGAATAACTTTAGGGATAGATATGCCTGAACAAAAGCCTGGTGTACTTACAATTAAATTTGCAGATGATGTAGCACTGTCTAGCAAGCAAGAGTTGCAGACAGCTTTAAATATAATCAAAACGGTATTGTCAAAACAGTATGGTATGCAAATAAGTAAAAGTAAAACAAAAGTATTGGTACACAAAGGCAGAAAAAGTAGGGAAAGGGTGAATATAAAAATAGGAGAATTCGCTGAATTTTTCGGTGTCTGGGAAGTCAGGTAATTTAGAATGGAAGGAGCACTAGAAGTGTAATGTAAAGGATAACACAAGGCCGAATTTCGATGAAGGTCGTAAAGGATGTATGTCGGGAGCACAAAGAAAAGGTTGAAAGCTTTACAGGTGTATGATAAGGATATGATGGTAGACAGAGAAGGTTAAAAATGCTATGGAATAGACGAGAAATGCGAAAATCAGCTTAAGATAGGAGAGAGTGAAATGTCAGAAGTCTCGCCTCACTTGTGACACATACTTGTCCTCGACCATTTCAGGACCTTTTTGATTTTTTCGTTTCAGTTTACTGGAGAACATTGTACCTGTGGACAGTGGTAGACATTCGAAAACGTCCTAGCTGCTGGCAACTCTAGAAACATTCAAGAGTATTTTCACTTATTCTAAATTGGCGTTTGGTGGCCCGGCAAACCCCCACGTCCACCAAAAACTGGAGAAATTTGGCAGATAAACATTTTTCGAAATGTGAAAATGTCACCACATCTCCCACATCATTGTTACCGCTACTGATAAGCAACTAACATAGTGCATGAGGGGAGACTCGAAGCTACGCCACATACAGAAACGCTGGTGGTCTATTCTGGCTAATTGTGGTTGTAAATTAAATATACCGACACACGTCAATTTTTATTTATATCTATTTTGATTACCGATTTCTTCGTGTGCAAAGACCTGAAGACATTACTTATTTTTAATATGACCGGAACTGTTTTGTCATTTATAGCAGTGTTAAGGGAATTCTATTCAACTTTTTATAATCGTTACCAATTTAATTTTTCATCATTGCAAAATATGAATTTCCTGAAAGTTGTCAACGCTGTGAAAAGGTCAAGGTATAAAAATATCTTCATGTGTATGTATATACATAAGAACAAATGCGCTGAATTGCAGTCTACCTTGGACTTGATCTTTATTATAATACGCATTCGTATATTTATGATGGACTATGTATTTACATAATGATTTGAGTTTTATATAAATGATGAAGTGTGCATGACGTATATTTAATAAGCATATAACTGATTGCTTTCTTCTACGGAAATTATGAAGTTTATGTTACTGCCAGGGGCGTACACAGGATTTTATTTCGGGCTGGAGGGGATAATTTTTAATTTAACTCTATTTATTTTGTATATAAATTGGACCTGTTCGTTAGTCTCGCTAAAACTCGAAAACGGATGGACCAATTTGGCTAATTTTGGTCTTGAATTATTTGTGGAAGTCCAGAGAAGATTTAAAAGGTGAATAAATATGAAAGTTGTTAACCATCTTTCAGATTATTTTTATGTAGATTGATAAATCTTAAGTTTTGTCACAAATTAAATTTCTGAACGCAACCATAATATTTGATATTTGACAACCAAGTTTATTTTATACAAAAGTTTAGGTCTTATTTATCGATTAAGGCAGTACGAAGTCTACCGAGTCAGCTAGTTCTTAATAAAAGTGTGTACATATTGTGTATTAGATTGCTGAGACACTTCAGTGTGTCTGTTTTCAATTAGAATTAACCATAAAGGCATGTTTGCTCGGTTTCAACCCTTACCATAAACCATATTCCCTGCAAAATTACCATTCCTTCTTGTGACTACCCTCTATGTATTTTTAAAAATAAATTTTACGACTTATAGTAATTTTCTCGTCATAAATGGATTCTTCACCAACACTTGTTTCTATTATGGTGTTATCACCCATTTCTTGTTTAGGGTATTTTTTAACTTAGGGGGAAATTTAACCCAATACTAATAAGAGGTAGTCTCTCAGTTTGCATAAGTAAATTGATAAGTAGTTTTATTTTATTTAATTTTTTTCTTTCCTATTTACATCGATGGATTATTAAGTAATTATATCCAGTAAAATAATCTGCAGCATATTTTGTAACCAATTTGTTTTTGGCTTGTTAATTTTAAGTGGTAGGTATGCATAGGTAAGAGCACGCAATTGCACCACATTTACAGAACTTAATTCGATGGAATGTCTTGGATATTTGCGGATGTAAAGGAAGGAGTACCTATAGCAGTGGAGACTCGTCTAAATTGTATCTAGATTGGATAAGTACAATGTAGTTTTTCCAGACATAAGACAGATTTTGATATTGTTAGGAATACTAAGCCTTCCGTTTCTTGATTAACAGTGCGATGTTTAGCACGTCATTCTACTGAACTATATAAGAGGAATACGAAGAGATTATTTCCCTAATAAGGAATGCTGCCACAGGGGCTGCCCGAGATTTTTTTTATAAAGCTTCAGAAAAGTATTTGGAATTCTGTTTTTTAAAATGTCTATACCGTAGGTTGTAAAGGTGTATGTTTGGAGCGCGGCGTTGTACGGGTGCAAAACATGGAGAGTGGTGGACGAGGCGGAATAGAAAAAGTTAGAAGCATGTAGCATCGTGCTACAGATGGCGTTCACTGTGCCGTTTGTAGTATTTTCTGAAACGCACTGTTAAGACAGCAGGTAAAAGTTGGTCTGTGTTCTGTCGGAGCTGCCTGCGACGCGCTGATGAGATCCAAAAAGATCGAAATCGCGATCCGCGTCTGGCAGTTTCGACAGAATACAGACCACTTCGAATTATTTTATTCGATTAAGCTAACGTGCCTATCACGTTGAGGTTGGCTACGCCGGGATTCGTTTTCAGCAAGTAGATATCCACACAAGTGGACCTTGTTGAAAAATACGTAATCCTAAAATGTAGCATCGTGCTACAGATGGCGTTCACTGTGCCGTTTGTAGTATTTTCTGAAAGTTAGAAGCGTTCGAAATGTGGTGTTATAGACGAATGATGAGAATAACGTGGATAGAAAAGGTTAGAAATGAAGAGGTATTAAAAAGAGTTGGAGAACAGAGGACTCTATGGAAGTCAATATGGAATAGGCAAGATAGGTTGGTAGGACACCTTCTCAGACATGAAGATCTAATCAGAGACATATTAGAAGCAGAAACAGGATTTAGAAGGGTAGAGGTGTAGACCTAGATTAGATTACTGTTCGCAAATAGTTATGGATGTGGGTTGTTCTAGTTTTAGGGAAGTTTAGCTCAGGATAGGAAAGAGTGGAGGTACGTGTCTAACCAATCTTAGGACTGACGACCTTATGATGATGATGATACGTATGTTGATTTAGATGTTTACATGTTTATTACGTATTAAATGTAACATTAATTATATTATTGACTACTTGGAAGGTGCGAAGCCAATCAACAAAATGTGTTTACTGGAAATAATGTCGACGGCCCTTTGTTCTTGTTGTGTAATCGTGCGCGTAGTTTACTAATGGGAGAATGGGATTAATGTGGCTGCAATATTTGCACTCGATTTCTACCATTTCTACACCACCGGTTAATTGAAATATTTGGTGGAAATGCGAATATTCTGGTGTGAACAACGTTTTAATTCTTTGGCAATATGAATGAATGAATGAATGAATATTCGCGCGTTTTCAGTGACATTACTTAATCAGTTGTACATGTATTATACATGAATCTTAAACGTTTTAATGGTAGTTTCCTGATTGTACCGCCCCTGTCAGGTAATATGTTTTGGGCAAGTTTGCCTTACATTGTATCGCGTGAGACAGAGCGTTCCACCGTATTATAGTCTGGTGCTTGTGATCTAAATGCGGGGTTGGCGGAACGCCAGATGCCCGCGTGGCGCATTTACGACGACGACGGTGGTGGTGGTGTGGCGGTGGCGACGTCGACTCGACACACCTTTTAGAACGTGGCGTCGACGTCGCGTCGCCACTCATTGTCTGTCGCAACGGCTTTGCCTGCTACTGGGCTTGCTCTTCTCTCTGACCATCGTCGTAGATTGTTTATACCTGTGAGTAATAACTCCTCCGCTGGTTGACGGCGCGGCATACGATGTCGGAACGGTCAAGTCGACGCGACGCCGTGCGGCGGAGTGCACCTCTCGCTGGTCGCTGCCAGTTAGTGCTGCCGCCCGACGAGTGACCGTCTCTTGCATCTTATTTGTACCATATAAAAAACGTACATTTTTATGAAATACCTATGCATTCGGAAAAGAAAAGGTTAGAAGCGTTCGAAATGTGGTGTTATAGGCGGATGATGAGGATATCGTGGGTAGAGAAGGTTAGAAATGAAGAGGAATTGGAAAGAATAGGAGAACAGAGGACTCTATGGAAGTGAATAAAAAATAGGCGAGATAGGTTGGTAGGACACCTTCTCAGGCATGAAGGTCTAGTCAGAGACATATTAGAGGCAGAAAAAGGAGTTAGGAGG
>NW_020442313.1:1787104-1810288 GCF_000699045.2 Agrilus planipennis
ACAGTATTGTATGAAAATAAATAAAAGTAAAACAAAAGTATTGGTATGCAAGGGCAGAAAAAGCAGAGAAAGGATGAAAATAGAAAATAATTAAAAATAATTTTTCGGTATCTGAGAAATCAGGTAATTTAGGATGGAAGGACCACTAGAGGTGTAAAGTAATAGATAGCGCAAGGTCGAGTCGCCTTTGTTATGCTTGCAAACGGATTATTTCAGAAATTCGATGAAGATTATAAAAGATGTATGTCTGGAGCACAAAGAAAAGGTTAAAAGCTTTACAGGCGCATGATGAGGATATGGTAGACAGAGAACGTTAGAAATATTATGGAAGTCAATAAGAAATAGACGAGATAGTCTACCAGTCGGTAGGACACCTCAGAAATGAAGGGCTAGTTAGATATAGAAGTAAAAATGAGTACAACTAGATCTATGTAGATTAGATTACTGTTTACGAATAGTTAAGGATGTTAGTTTTAGGGAAATGCGAAAAACAGCTTAAAATAAGAAAGAGTGAAGATGCGTGCCCAACTAGTCTTAGGATCGACGAGCCTATGATGTTGATGAGGACACTGGTTGAAGTATATGTAAATATAGTGACAGAAGTCTGCCTAATTTGTCATACATAGTTGTCCTCGAACATTTCCAATATCCATCTATGTAAATGGACCTTGTTTAATTATTGAATTCCACTGAATGTAGCATTGTACTATAGGTGAACGTTGCTATAGTTGGTCTACTGTTCTTGTAGTTGGTGTCGGTTCGCAGCTGATGCTACTACATCAGCAGCAAATCTTATAAATTCTATGTTTTCACAACATTTATTTTGACTCCTTTATTGTTTGTTGTACGAACAATTGTATTAGTTTTATCGGGTTTGATGGCTTTATTCGACTGCTATTTTTCTCTTGTTTCTTCTTTTTTCTCTACAATTCCGGTCGTGTATGAGTACCTAACAGTTTAATATTTAATAGAACACGAATTACAATTGAATTTATAATTTTTATTAAAAGCTGTATGTATCGCAATTTGTTAAGGCAGATAAATACAAATACGTACGTCGCTATTATTATTTTCTGTTACGTTGGAAGAGAGACATTAATTATGTTTTTGGCATGATTTTACTTTACAGTCTGAGGCGAATGTCAACACATTTTTTAAATAAAGTTCCTTTAGAGCCATTTAAATTATCGACTGAAAGAGATTTGTTGGAATTCACAAGTAAATCTCATCGGGTAGCAGATGAACTTACTTTTTTATATTTAAAATAAGATATTGAACTTACCGACCAAAAAAGTCTTAGAGACAAAGTGTTTTTCAACATTAAAGTAATGAATATTCATGAGAACTCCGACTACAATTAAATTCACCATGGGAGATCAGTTTTTTGTTAGTTGACTCTATTTCTGTGGAAAAATAAAATTATGTTTAAAAACAGAAATGGTTGGAAAAAATCTAAAATAATTTACGTAGACAGAGAGTTTCGTAAATATTTCTCCAGAACAAATGACATGCTTCTGACATTTAAATAATAAAACCTGTTAATTTTGTACTTGATTATTATTATATATTTTTAATTATGCGGGGTGAAAGAAAGAACCTGACGAATTTCAAAATTAGATATTATCCACATTTATTAAATGCAGGGTAAAGGTCTAGATGATGGCCGGGCGTGGGGATGAGGGGGATTGAAAGAGGAGGTCTCCCCCACCACTGTACCATAAGAAGTTCGTGGCGGTCTCACCCCTATGAAAAGTTATAGGGGTTCAAAGTTAATAAATATGCCAATTTTTATGCATTTATAGGCATGTAAATATTTATATAGTCATTCTTAAACAATATTCAAAGGTAAAACTAATGGAAAAACACATAAAAATAATGAGAAAGTTATATAAAACATTATTTAAATATCTTTATCAAT
Organism: Agrilus planipennis; assembly: GCF_000699045.2. Classification (NCBI taxonomy): domain Eukaryota; kingdom Metazoa; phylum Arthropoda; class Insecta; order Coleoptera; family Buprestidae; genus Agrilus; species Agrilus planipennis. The sequence goes on from NW_020442313.1 coordinate 1,789,023, forward strand.
AGGGTAGGTTAGGTTAGGTTAGGTTATCGGGTTTTGTTCAAGTGACCACCCTCTTTCGATCCCCCACCTCCACCCGCTTGAAAATATTTTTTTTATTGAATTTTATTTGAATTATAGTGTATGAAAATTGTCAAAATAATCAACTTTCAACCCCTATAGCTTTTTATAGGGGCGAGACCGCCGCAAATTTTTTACGGGGTTTTGCTCAGGTGACCACCCTCTTTCGATCCCCTCTACCCCCACCCCCCATCTAACCCCCATAACTTTTTATGGGAGTGAAACCGCCACGAACTTTTTATAGTACTCTTTCGATCCCACCCACTCCCACCCCATTCGGGTGTGGCTGCCATCATGTAGACATTTACCAAATGCTGTTATTATATCATTGTATTTTTTTAAACAATGGATCTATAAGATGAGCTTCCTCGTTTCTTACACAATATTCTAGTCTTCCTCGAACATTTTCTTTTACCCCCTGAATCATTTTGTCCTGAAATAAGTAGCAAGTTTGCTGCAGGTAATACGACACCACAAAACAAAGTATTTGAAAGTACAGTCAAGGTTCAGTGCGGCCCTGGTAGCATCACGTAGGGAAATGCGACATTACTACGTAGCATTCCATAAGCTGCAGAATCCGTGTTGTAGTTATTTAATTAATTGTTATCGCAATGGTTGTGTAAAGATCGATATGTCTAGTAGCGTAATAGTAAGCTGTTATTTACTTTATTAATCGTTCAGCAACGATCACTGTTCACATTTTTCATCTATGTGCTTGCTTACTTGTTATCGCTATTTCTTATGCGTTGCCAATTCATGGCCAGAACCGACTTGGGATTGCAACTGGTTTGATTTTCTTATAAATGATTGTTGTCCCTTAACCACGCTGCTTTACTCACACCATGCGATTCCCGTTGCATCCCGTTAGCACCCTTCAAAACTTGCTACTTATTTCAGAAATACCCTGTAGTATATGATATACACTTTACTTTCAAAAGGTAATCCCATACTCAGTAATCGTAAAATAATAAATTAGGAGATTGAGCAGGGTAATTAATATCGCAAAATCAAGACCTTGCAATATTTAGCCATTTTTTCTTCGACAATGATGCAGGTAATGCTGCGACAGTTGCACCAAGTCATTGGTGGAATTGCTCTAAAATCTCTTAGTGTCATAACTTGTCAACGTAGAATTAATTAGAATTAAATTTGAGCTAATTACTTCATCAGTATCTGATTTGGCATTATTAATATTAACATTAACTATGGGTATTATTTAATTCTGAAATTCATCGAGTTCCTCGTTATTATTAGGCACAGACTTGGCATAAATAAAATACGCATTTGTCATGTTTTATATCCTTTTTTCTACATTCTGCATACATTATCGCAATGTAATTTAACCGAAACGTAATAAGTACCCATCCTACCCATGCACATAAAAGTATTTTTTCCTTCCAGGTGGAGTAAATGAAATGCAGCCAACTAATAGCAAACGTCGCAGTCTTGTTTTCGTAAGAAGAAAGTGATTCACCGGCGTCCTCCTTACATCAAGATGGTCTTCCATAACATATTAGTACCGACGTGCAATGATTGTCCGCGTTTTTACACCAACGCCCCCGTTTCAGACCTGGATCCAAACGTTCAGTGCGTTCGGTAGAGATTTTTGCGGCGCCTATAATAAAACAGGTAATAAAATTAACAAAACCAACGAAAACAGAACTTTTTTTCTTTGTCGAAACCCCCCCTGGCGCGTTTTCACATGTCCCTTTGACGCCGATCGAAAACGGATTTTTTTTTCACTCAACTTTCCACCGTCATTTCTCCTACTCGTCGCCCTTACCGTGTCCATTCTGTATGCGGAAACATTGGTCGGTTTCCAGACCACGGCCAGCCGTCCGAAACCAACGTCATCTTCAATCCTGCTCGTGGTTCTGTGTATCGTCTTGGCAACTTTGACGATAGCGACCAAATGCTGTGCGTCAAATGCCCTTGTCACGCCGCTCCAACAACAACAACAACAGCAGCAGCAACACCGGGACGTAGAATCATCGTCACTTGAAAACAACACTCCCAGATTCCGACACTATCACCGCAATTCGTCGAAAACGACCATTACCAGCGATAAGATAAGAACGAGAAGCGGGGCGATTCCGTCGTCGGAACGGTTGTCGTATCACCTCCTGCTCCTTGCCAAAAGATCAACCGGTCATGAGGACGACATCGTCGGTAAGCGTTACGGTAATGCCGAGAGTGAGACGGTAGATTACAGTGTCGTCGAAGACAAGAAGGAGCGAAAGGGGTTGTTAAGGGACGAGGATGGTGATGACGCCGGATCTTCCTCGTATGGTTACGTAGTGAACAACAACGCGTTTGCAATTAACAGTACTTTCATTATTAATAATAATAACAATACTAATAACCGTTCGGAAGTGATCGCGTCGGATGGTAACAGTGGCGTCAACGCGAGAGTAAGTAACGCAAGTGGTGACAGTCGAAATAAATCGATTTTGAACCATCGGGGTGCGGTACGTACTGGGGACAGGTACAAGTGGAGGTCGAGCGAAAGAGGACCGAAGGAGGACGGCGAACAGCCGATGCCGCCGGCTCATGAGGACAGCAGTTCATGTGAGTTTTTTTTTATATCTAATATAATTTTTGAATGTAAAGCTGGTATTAAATGCGTTAGAGCAATTTAGCTCCTTCAAATAAGAACTGGCGCTTCTGTTCATCAATCAGTTCATCTGTTACGGCGCCATAACGAAGTTTGCGAAGTGAATTAGTAGGCAAAACTACCTATGTCTCATAAACTAGGAAATAGCTGCAAACGTTAAATTTAAAGATTATATACCATACAAGTGGTGCTACACAGTGCTGAAACTCACGAAACTAGTATTTGGTGTAGACTGAGTAGTAGACAAAGTGTCTTTTGTAATACAAGGTGTAATAGAAATAAGTGCCAAACTTTGAAGGGTGTAAACTAGATGCAAAGGGTAAAAATAAATTCAAATTTTAAGAAAATCAATAATTTTCAATCCTAAGCCGGTTCTGTGCGCGATTACATACGTGTGTACCGAATAGCGTAGTACATTAAAAACTCGACTGTTTCATGGATGGAGAACGTAAACATTGTCGATTATCGAACGTCTAAGGTAAACTTAAACAATTTAGTACTATAATGTCTCGAGTAAATAAATTAAATAAGTACCTTATTGTAAATGAACGAACATAAAAGAAAGAAAAAGTGTAAGTTACGTAAACATTAATCGGTAAATGGGCATCATAACACAATAAAAAGTAGAAAACACAAGTGAATGAAAGAGTTAGATTGTGGAGCATATATTGGGCAAAGAAAGTCGAAACCAAAAGAAACATAAAAAAAATAATTTAATAAAAATATTTAGCTCCTTTGCCTTTTTTTCTTTGTTTATGCTAAGAAATTGACAAAAGATGTAAAAGCACTTGTATCACTCGTTACAGTATTCAGTTATTAAAACAGAAAAGTTTTTTTTCTATTTTAAATGCAATTAAAAAGATGAAAATAGAAATTAGCAATACGTTGGGGAACATCTACAGAAGAAGAATGGACATTTTTTTTTATTGATACGGGCCGACATTGGAAAATTTTGAGCACGTTTAGACTTTACCTTGTTTCGGCACTAATGCTGCATTCCGCAGTGCCACAAGACGTCACTGGCTTTATCTTATACAATGGGAGAAATTGGCATAAATAGCCACCTTACAACCTAGCAAAAAAAAGGAGTTTGAAAGTATTTGCCTCCATAAATACGATTTTCCGACTAGATTAAAAAACTATTCCTACCGCGAGTATTCTATGATACCTCATAGGTTGTTATCTTCGTCATTTGCTTCACATGAAACAATACTTTACAATGAGAAGTGTACTTACTTTCTCACAGAATTGTGTTTTGTATGCCACCAGCCGAAGAGCACCTACTTTGCTAGGTGCTCACAACTTTCAACCTCTGTATATCACGCTGCCATACTTCAATGAATTTACATATATCACTTCAGCAGCAAGTTGACCATGTCACCAGTTTAAATAGTTTTGTCGATCTTTCGGGTACTCTTCTAGAATTCTTTAAACTTAAAACGTAGGGGAATGAAACAAATAGACATGGGCACGTTGGTCGCTCACATCTCCTATGATTTTATGCATGAACTACCACGAAGACTTCCCGGTATACCACATAATGGTAATTAGTACATGTGCGTGGCTTATTAGCAGTTCGTAAACGTATACGAATACACTTTTTTGTGTGTTTATCACTACATAGTATAAAACAAAGTTGCTTTCCCGCTGTCTGTCCCTATGTATGCTTAAATCTTTAAAACTACGTAACGGACTTTGATGCGGTTTTTTTTTTTTTAAGATAGGGTGATTCAAGAGGAAGGTTTATATGTATAATACATGCATAATATAGTTGGGAAACACTGATAATTTTAGAGGTTTCTAATGTGATGTCGTAATTAAACACATTTTTTTGCGCTTACATTGCAAACGCTGGCTGAACCCTACGAGATAGATCAAAATAATGTACTACAATATTGTACATCTGAAAAGGGTCTACAAGAAAGTCCGGGATAGTATATGTCTATCTCTCAGGGATAACCCTCAATAACCATTTTTATCCTTTACTTTTTATGAGAAATAATGACATATTCATGAAGCGATTGTAGGCAATACAGCATTAATTCTTATCCAATTAAGTACTTTTAAATACATTGTGCATTTAATATAGATGAATGTGGCCCTTTACAGCATGTAATTTAAATGAATATTTTCAAAGATATTACAGTTTTAAAATGCAGGGACATAGCGGTTGCGGCGGTACCGGCCGGGAGGCCAGTTTGTATTGTCTAATGACAAAAACACTGTGAATGTTGTATATAAAGACATTCTGTAGTATATTTAGTATGTTCGGGGGGTATCTGTTGAAGATTTCCCCTTTTCGATAATCTAAACAAAACAAAAATATATTTGGTATCAGCATTGCACCCATGCGAAGCTGGGGCGAGTCACTAGTTTATTTATAAATGTATATTCTATTCTTAAATAACTACGATTTTATGAACAATTTCAAATATTCTGTAGTACAATATTTACTCTTGGAAACGTTAGAAGATCAAAACACGTGGATCGCGATTTCGATCTCTTATTTGATCTCATCAACACCCCGCCAAAGTGTCGATAAGATTTAGTCGATAACTGGTCGAAACTACCTACGGCGTGCTGATGAGATCTGGTTGTTTTGATAAATTACTGACTAAAAACTTAATCCCTTCTTACGTTACGGTGTTAGATGACTGTTTCTTTTCCGAGCAAAAAAAAGTCGGAGTGATGTTTTTTTTATATTATACCTACTCAGGTAATTCTTGTTGCGTTGTGCATCGTTTACCAAAATTAGAGCCGGAATTCTAACCGGTTCGCGAAGGAAGACGGAGCGGTTAGACTAGCTAATAATTGCATAGTTGTGAGTCGATATCCATGTCTAAAATAGCCCATACGGCTCACTGACGACCCTGTAATAAAATAAAGGAAGAGGTCGAATAACAATAACAAAAAAGCATTTATATAACTATACAGAAGAGTGGCTGTTCCAACTCTGGAAGTTTCTTTGTTCGATGCTGCCGCTGCTGCAACAGCAGTCGCTGAACTAGAGAAAACGGCACAACGGTCAGTTGGCGGTCAATGACCTCTTGTATACGCATCCAACGACTCAACATCCCTACGACCTCAAAATCATGGGAAAAACAATTGAAAGTTCTCTCACCTCTTTGGAACTAAAACAGAAGCCCAACCGGGATTGTCAAGTCTTAGCCTTTACATAGGCCTTTACTATAATTTTATTGTGTTTTTCTTCGGGAGTATTATTTTAGCATTGAAGGGACCGTTTCCTGCATTATCCGACCATATTTTTAAATTTATTAAAAGGGTAGTCTGACCGTGTTTATCAGCTTGGCCCGACGAACATTGAAGGTTCTGACACGTAACTTTACTTTGTTAAGCGTATAGCAGTTAGATCATTTATCTATTTATAAAATGCCCGACCTAGATTTAATTTTATATTATTTGAACATTATATTTAATAAGAAATCAATAAAAATAAATAATCAGATTAAAGAGTTTAAATTCCATTATATTCTTTTTCATTGTATTGTAATTCGTTTTCCGTGTCTGGATTAATTTTGTTGTGCTCTGTTTAAACATTATCAAATCTACCACATTAGTAAGAACGTAGATTGAGCCGCAATCACGTTTTGCGGTCTACTTCTTATCTGTTTTAATTAAACCTCGAAAATAGGTCTTTGCTCTTTAAAGAAACGAAAATGATAATAATAATAATGTACGCGTCAATGTAAATTCTTTCTTGTTTGGTTTACTCAAAAGATAAGAATAATAAAATCTTATCAGTTTTTCTGAGAACAGTTAAAAGTTGTGGCCCGTTTGCTGGCTGGTCTATACTGAATTTAAAACTGCAAGCATTCAACTTTACATAACCCAAAACGCTTTGTTTAATATAAAATTATGCGGCGTCTTTATCTAATAGTGTGAGATATCTATTACTTTGCTTTAATCAAGAACTTGTTCGATTTTTCTCGCGATGAACATAATTGCTAAATTATAAGAAAATTTTGCTTCCTGGTGAAAAGTAGCATCCGCACCAGGGACGAAATTAACGTGCTATTGGAGACGTTCTTTACTTTTCTTACTATTCTTATATGATTATGCATATACAAACAAGAAAACCAAAAAGGCATATTTATAATGTTTAGAGCTTCTCCTAAGTCAACCCCTTTGAAGTTGGTATGAAACAATTAGTAGGCAAAAATATAAACCATCGGATAATTGGCGGTAAATTAGCTGTCAAAATCGAAAATTAGTTTGCATGTTAAATTCAAATGGAGTTAGTATGCAAAAATTGTAAAATTGATTTGGAAAAACCTAGACAGCTACAACCAGTCTTATAATTAGTCACTCATTTATTAAGCAGGGGGTTGGAATTGTTTTTTTTTTTTTTTTTTTTTTAGTAGCGTCTCTTAACATCTTGGCGGCCCGACAATCGCTACACCGAGATAAGCACTCTCAATCAAACTTTAAACTTCCTAACCGATTTTACAATCTTTGCATGATAACTTTATTTGAAAAAAAGAGTGATTTTGGCTATCTAGGAAGACAGATAACTCAGGATGGAAAGAGTAGTAGAGATCAACACAGAGGATAAGGCAGGGTCTAGTCGCCTTCAACAAAAGGGGATCACTTCTATGCTCGTCAAGGGTTAATTTAGAAATTCGAAAAAAAAAAATGTTAAAGGTGCGTGTCCGGAGCACGGCTCTGTACGAGTATGAAACGTATGAGCGGAACGAAAAAGAAAAAGTTGGAAGCATTCCAAATGCGATGTTTCAGGCGAATGATGAAGATACCGTGCATAGAGAAGGTTAGAAATGATGAGGTATTAAAAAGAGTAGGAGAGCAGAGGGCGCTATGGAAGTCAATAGCAAATACGCGAAATAGGTCCGCAATAAAACTGTCGCATTTACTTTATTCTTTCAACTTACTAACCAGACTAGAACAACAGTTGACAGAACGCCTACTTTTATTTACGACAGACATTATAGAGAATTTCTATCGTCATCATCATCATAAGGTCGTCAGTCCTAAGACTGGTTGAGCACGTACTCTACTCTTTCCTATCCTGAGCTAAACTTCGCATTTCCCTAAAACTAGAACAGCCCACATCCTTAACTATTTGCGAACAGTAATCTAATCTACATCTACCTCTCTTAACTCCTGTTTCTGCCTCTAGTATGTCTCTGACTAGATCTTCATGCCTGAGAAGGTGTACTACCAACCTATCTCGCCTATTTTTTATTGACTTCCATAGAGTCCTCTGTTCTCCTATTCTTTCCAATACCTCTTCATTTCTAACCTTTTCTACTCACGATATCCTCATCAGCCGCCTATAATACCACATTTCGAACGCTTCTAACCTTTTCTTTTCCGCCGCGCCCACTGTCCATGTTTCGCACCCGTACGTACAATGCCGTGCTCCAAACATATACCTTTAACAACCTTAAACATAGAAAAAAGATATCAAGTAGGAATTGCAGCGGACACTAATAAAGAAAGAAGAATAAAACATTACACCAATTGATGTGTAACAGAAAGAGATGCACACAAGCATAATTTGAGCATGTTGTCAGCATCGGACTTTAAAGAAAGTTCAACGTTCTCAGGAATTTAAGAAAGCAAGACGCTTGTTTGAAGATATAATTCCAACCGGGCAGTTATAAAGCCGACCCTGATCTTTTGCGTATCTAAGCAACCTCTGACCGCTTACAATTTTTCGATTATCTCTTTCCGCTTTGTCTGTACTACTCATGAAGCATTTCCTAACTTAACAAGGACGTGTTCCAAACGCAGCAAATGACTAGAGTCCCAAGTGGATAAAACAAAGAAGATACGTCCATTCTCACAGATAATAATTTATTGCGAACTATGCAAATTTTGATCGTCCTAACTATAGGACCTCTTCTCAGGCATAAAGGGCTAGTTAGAGATATATTATAAGTAGAAAGAATGTAGAGGAATAGAGGTAGACACATATTGGATTACTGTTCATAAATGTAAGGATGAGAGATGCTCGTGTTAGGGTTATGCGAAGATAGGAAAAAGTGATGATGCGTGTTCAGAACTGACGATCTTATGATGATGATAAATTTCATTTGAATTATCCAGTGCTTTATATTTTTGCCTTTGGATTAGTTAACACATAAAGCTATTATAGTGGGAGTGAGTTGTATGACTGATTTTAGATACCTAGGAAGTCAGATAAGTCAGGATGGAAGGAGTAGTAGGGATATAACTTCTGTGCTCGCGAACGGTTAATTTAGAAATTCGAAAAAGGTTGTTAAAGCTGTATGTTTGGAGCACGGCGTTGTACGGGTGCGAAATATGGACAGTAGGCGCGACGGAAAAGAAAAGGTTAGAAACGTTCGAAATGTGGTGTTATAGGCGGATGATTAGGATAACGTGGGTACAAAAGGTTAGAAATGAAGAGGTATTAGAAAGAATAGGAGAACAGAGGACTCTATGAAAGTCAATAAAAAATAGGCGAGATAGGTTGGTAGGACACCTTCTCAGGCATGAAGGTCTAGTCAGAGACATATTAGAGGCAGAAACAGGAGTTAAGAGGGGTAGAGGTAGACCTAGATTAGATTACTGTTCGCAAATAGTTAAGGATGTGGGCTGTTCTAGTTTTAGGGAAATGCGAAGTTTAGCTCAGGATAGGAAAGAGTAGAGTACGTGCTCAACCAGTCTTAGGACTGACGACCTTATGATGATGATGAGTTGTATGTGGGAGATGTGGAGACTAAAGTGTCCATGTCCATCTGTTTCATTCCCGTTAAAATATTCTAGAATTTTTCCCAAAGATCGACCAAACTATTTAAACGGTTGACATGATGTTCAACTGTTGCTGAAGTGATATATGTAAATTCTCAGGGGTAGTTCTGTGGGAGATGTGGGGGTGGATAGTTGTAAGGCTAGTACAGTAATATTATTATAAAAGTCAGGGCATTTTGAGTTGTGAGATTAAATTTGTACTTGGTGGTGTTACATTTGTGCCGAACATAAAGCGTTTCGAATTATATGAATCTTTAAATGGCGTAGACAATTTATTTTTGAAAAATTATTAGTTCGCCTTTTGCTTTTTTTTTGTTGATTTAGCGACGCAACGCATAGGAGCACAAACCTTTTTTTATTTTTTCAAAAATAGCGAAGCAAAATCACCGGCCACACTATTTTTGTATTCTGTTTTACGTTCGAGTTGTAGAGGCAATGTGTACCAATAGAAGTTTTGATTTTCCAAGGTTCGGGGTCATTGAGAATGGTGACGTAATATAGGTCCGCTGCCGGCGGTAACCAAGGTAACTGGCGACTTGTCGCGGTCGACACTGCTCCGGTGCCCGCGCGCTCCTCGACTTGTCGTAGCAACAGGGTCGCGACTGGCGCTGACTTGAGTAGGTAATACTAATACCCCCTGGTATGTCTGTGCGTATGGTATCTTGGATCTTACCCGCTTGTGATACCACTAGTTACTAACGTTCAAAAATTATTATAAAACAATGACGCGCAATCACAAAAATTCAGGAAGTAAGGCAAAAAGAGGCTGTTCAACATGCCTCAGGTAAAAATAATGAAGTAGAAGTAGAGTATTGGAAGTATATTGTCGCATTACCATAAGATTGGTATACTTTTTGCAAAAAGAATTAGAGTAATACACCTTATATACAAAAATATGTACAAATGAAAACTTTAGCGTACAATATTGAAAAACCATTGGATAGATTTTGATGCGGTTCAGTTTTGTATGGAATATTACCTCTCGATGGGTAGTTGAACACAATGTCTCAAAATTATTATAACGAATGGTGAAAACAATGTTTTGTTTATACAATTTAAATCGCAATTCTAATGTTCTTGACGAATCATAATCACAAGATTACAATTGGAATCAAAATGAGTTTTACAGTAAGAATACAGATCGACTTGAAAAATGTGCAATTGATGTGAAATTTGATAATCCTAATCATGAAAAAAGCGGGAATAGTTTTGTCAGGAAATATATAAAGAATGTGGTGTTATGGATTTCTAAAAGTTAAGGAAAGAGCTCAGAAAAATCAAGGAATTTGATTATGTATTTCATTTAAATCGAATAAGCAAGTCCTGTAAAAAATGGTCGAATTTTATTACTTACATATCTACAAGGCACAAAGAAATTCTGGTCCTACTCAGCCTAATCTGAACGGAAATTAGACCAGGAAGAATAAATTCTGCAAATTACAATTTAATTTAATCACAATATCAAAGGTGAACTACAGAACAAAAGAAAATGTCATTGACTACATAAAATCCTTTTATTCTCAAAATTATCAGCAATTTATTATAAATTCAGTTGCAAAAATAAATCGCCGTAATTTATAAAGGATTGTGGTGTGACGACATTCGTCGTGGAAAGACTACAACCTTCGCTATGGATTTCCGATTTGTGTTTGCGAAAAAGCACGTTCATCGACGTCGTCCCGCGTCTACTCCTGTCGACGCTGTAGTTGACGCCGTTCCCGTCAGATCGGTTGCGTGGCCGCTTAACGAACTGTTGCCATGCCGGCGCTGCGCGTCGCGGCGTCTTAATGTTGATGTCATCAATAACCGATTTCGTTTGGAGCAAAGGAAAAAGGGAGAGTTTATTTTCCATTCTGAGATATAAACGTATTATGATGACACCGAAGATACTACGTGTATTATTTGTAAACCAGTTGTACCCGTCCAAATTTGGGTACTGTTGTCAACGGTGTCAACATTTTAATCATGACAACATCCCATTACGACAACCTAATCTTTGTCCAAGGGTGTATAACATTTCATCTTTACGGCTGAGAGAAACGTAAAAATACAGCCAACATTTCTTTACCTAAAATTGTTACATTAAAACCGTATTATTATTAGACTTGACATTTTAATCAACATGTACATTAGTATTTGTAATTGCTTTTCGTTACAATGGAAATATGGGTTAAAAGTAATCCCTAGAGTAGGTGATCCCCCGTCTACAACCAATTTTGTTCATCCATTAGACGTTTTGATAGTTAATTCCTGAAAGACATATCAGCAGAGGAAATAGCTGCACCGCGTTCTATTACAAACATACCTAGTATAGAACCACAGATATTAGAAGATTAATACATGATACACATATACGACATACACATAATTGACCAAAAAATATCATTATTATTTAAGGCGAACGTTTTATTGCTTTTATTTATTTTACCATTTTGAAGATCGATTTTTTAGATAAAAACTAAATACGCTTACGTATGTATGAAAAATCTAATAAAAAGCTGTTGTAGTTTTTCCCTTTCAAATGTAACAAAATATTTTTGTTGTTCCATTATTAGAGGCGATACTCACTCAGTTCTGTTGCCTACATTTATACGAACTGTGGACGCCAATGAATGGCTCCTTGCTCTCTTCCGTTTGTTTGGATTTAATATTTTAATGGGTACAGTGATCAGTGATCACGCAAACAAAATGGAATGTTGTTTAATAAACAATTAGATAAATGCAACGCGAAGCAACGTTATTACAGCGTAGTATTTATATATGACTCGTTATAAAATTGATCGAGATGTAATAAATTATTTATTACTTAAATAATTAAACTATCGCGTAATCAAGGAAGTGTCGATTTATCACTGTCAGTTTTATTATGCAATTTTTAGTTTAGAGCTTCAACATAGGCAAATATGTTTGAAACTTTTATATTAATACATACAATACAGGGTGTTTCATAAAAGTCGATTTAGGTGGTCCTGAAGGACGATAAATGTGACAATAGTTGCGAATCTATCTGACTACATAGCTCCTATAATGTCGATGCAAATCTGAAGAGATTAGCAATTTCAATTATAGCTAGGCAGATAATAAAGCAGCGCCTTTTTCGTTGACCACAAACTAAACGTTCAGCCAGATTGTCAAATATTGCATTTGGCATTATGGCAGCTGTATCCATAACTGTGATTTAAAAAATTCGTTTCAGCTTTGTCACTACCACTGCGATTTATTGTAATTATTTTACAATAATATTTATTGACACTACTACTTAGTTCATTTTTAAAAATAACTATTAATGCATATATAGAATATTAAAAAAATCTCACATCTATCAATATGGTTATCTAATTTTATTTTATTTTTTGCTGTTATTGAAGTATGCCAATATCAGTCCTTTGGCTGGAATTCATTTGGCACTGAACTTCTGCGAGAATTTTCCTTTTTTTTTCGGTGCTCGTCTTTACCCTCAGGCTAGACGTGGATCGAATTTTTTCGTCTCCCACGCAACCAATAGAAGTGGTCGCTCTGTTATTTTCCATCCTTTTCCGTATTCGTTCGAAATGCCACGAACTTTCCGGGATCTCAGGATCGCCTATCTCACTTTAATTTTCCATTGGAGCCTATCTGCTTGAAGAAGGCCGACGTCGGCGTCGGCTGAGGCACCGCGCCGGTTGCTATTCCCCATTTATTCGAGCGTATCTAGTATTGATCGCGGGTGCGTTTTAGGCCTCTCAGCCACCAGCTAGCCAGAGCCACTACCGACAAATTTACAGGGTGGTTTATTAATAAAACTCACGAACATTAGGCATTACCGAAATTTCAGTCACGTCTTGCATCATAAAGTGTAGTTTTTTTAAATGTATCTAAATAAAGATAAGTGCCAGAAAAATCATTTTATCATTTTTGTATTATTCATAAAGTTCTGTATTAATTATTTAGAATTATTAGAATTTATCAATTTAGGCCAAGTACCGTTTATTGCTTAATTATTCTTGTGTTTTAAGCATAGGTGTTAAACACATTTCTTGAATCATCACTTTTGAAGAACTAATTAGAATGAAACAATAAGCAGCACTATTTCTTTCCAGAAACGAGTAGATAAGCACCCGAGATAGTTTCTTTTCGTAAAATTAAATGGAAATTATAATTTCCAGAACAGATTTAATTTATTTATTGTTGTTCAAATAAATACTTTGCAGTAGTAGAGTTCTTTTATAAGCTGGTTTTATTACATTATTGTATCAAAAATACTCCCGGTATCAATAGTCATGCCATTAATTTTTCTTAAGGCAGCGCACGCCCCTGATGAACTTTTAGGTATTGTATAGGTGCGAGCTAGGCGAAGAGCATTCATAGTTAACCTGATCGCACGGTCAGTGACCTCAAACGCAGCTGCCAGTCGATAGTGAAAGTTTTGTCGTAGTTTTCCCTTGTAAGGAAGGACTCTCAGGCTATGCTCTCTTGCTGCAGTAGTTTCATTTTATTCTGTATGAAGAAGGCACTAACTTTAAACTTTGTATATGTTTTTCTAAAGTGCCATTAAAGGTATCTACCAAAGGAACCCTTTAGTGGTTTAACACTTACGTTTAATATAAACCGTATATACATTTGTAAATTTGTACGAGGGTATATTTTATTAATCTTATCACACCTAATGGATTACAGCAGTTGGATATAGTATTTACCTGTATCTAAAAGTTCTGATATCAGAATAGGTACTTCTTTAAATACTGATAACCGTGTTTGTTTTTAATCAAAAAATTAAAGAGGATACACAATGCCAGACAAATCAATCAACAAATTTTACAAACCAGACAGTCAGTATCTAATCAATCGGTTGATGTATGTTTTGACAAATATGTATTTGGAATTATTTACCTTCCATTTGTAATCCCATCGATGTTATTAGACTATACGAACCGATAAAAGTTCCTAAATTATCTTTTGTGTAGGTAGACATTTTATTGTAGAAAATAATAGTTGTTTACAATTTTTTGTGGAATATTAAAAAATCGATCATAAGTTAATTTGTTTTGCGAGGCAGTATAATGCAATGATCTAGGTACCCAGTAACCAACTGCTCACTAAATTTTGAATGTATGACAATATTATTTAGTCCCCATTTTTTTCTATAGGTATCGAGGATGAAATGCATTTATAGAGACTTCCTACTATTTCGTGTTTTAACTGTGTTTGGTAAGGAAATCGACTTAGACCTTTCATATGGTGAAGCTGTCTTGGACTTTGGACCGAAACAGCGTTAATCGGTGATACAAAATATTCTCAAAGGGTCGAGAAGATACGGACGACGAAGAGCGTGCCGGACGCCCGAGCACAGACGAAAACATTGATGAAGTGAAGAAAATAGTATTGACCAATAGTTAAATCACTATTAGAGAAGTTGCTGAGGGCCTAAACATATCGATTGGCTCCTGACATTCAATTTTTACCAATGATTTGGGCATGAGACGGGTCGCCTCGAAATTCGTACCAAAATTGCTCAATTTCGACCAAAAACAGCATCGCATTAATATCGATAAGGAGTTGTTGGACTCTGTCCGCGACGACCCAAATTTGCTCCAGAGGGTCATAACTGATGACGAATCATTGGTTTATGGTTATGACATGGGAACTAAAGCTCAATCATCCCAATGGAAGCTGCCGCACGAGCCAAGACCGAAAATAGCACGCCAAGTTAGGCCAAAAGAGAAGGTTTTGCTAACAGTTTTCTTCGATTGCAGGGACGTGGTGCATGATATGATCTGCCAGAATTGCGTGGAATTGTGGAAGAATAAAAATTGGCTTTTGCACCATGATAACCCCCCTGCTCACACATCGTTGCTTGTGCTCGAATTTTTGACCAAAAACAAATGCAGTAATAATGCCGCAGCCACCGTATTTCCGAAACTAACGAGGTCTATAAAAAAACAACGCTACGCTACGATTGAGGAGATAATGACGACATCGAAGGAGAAGCTGAACAAGATCACAAAAAAATATTTTTTGATTAGAAAAAACGTTGGAGGGATTACTTTGAAGAGTACAAAATAGATATTAATGAATAAATTTTTGAAAAAACAGAAAATTCGCTATACTTTTTGGACAGACCTCATATGCTGCACTAGCGGTCGCAATAAGTAGAAAGACTCGGGAATGTGGGTCACGTTATCCGCAGTTCGTCGACAACAAGGGTAACTGAGGGTAACTCTCCCTTTCGAAACGTCAGGAGCACGCACGTATGTATTTATAAGTGGGTACTTGTGCAACGCACACTCTTGCCACGTTCGCAATAACCCATGTCTATATATATGTACTTAATATGTGTGTTTGCAAATCGATCGGGGTTCCCTTTGCGTCCGTTTTCACTCGCCTGTTACAAGGGGGGAAACGGTGATGATTGTATTAGGCAGTCGATGCAGGGCACGCTTGGACCATGATCCAACTGCAGCCAGCAGCCAGATTTTAAACGTGTTGACACGAAAAAAAATTGTGGAACTCTGGACTTGATAAACTGGTGAAACATCTCGCACAATACCAATACGGAAAAGTCGAAACTTCTGGTGCACTTCTTCAGTAATTCTTACAACTATTATGAAAAACACGGGAATGAAAGTTATATCATTCGAAAGGTACCTACTAGTCATAGATATGCACAAAACAAAAACAATTTGTATGTGTTACCGTTAAGGCAAGTAAAAATGTAAAAAGAATGGTGCATCAACCAGGAATCCATTCGTGCCCGCTTTAAGAGTTGGTCCCAACACATTGAAAAAAACATTATGTTTGTGAATACTTGAATCCGTCTATCAAAGTACGGGTAGGTACTATTGCCAAGAGCGCATTCCTCGTATTACGGCGATACCGATAATCGAATCGTAACATTTATACAAGTCATTCAAACAATCCTCTCTCAAGTCCATAATGCAAATTTTCGTACCGACTGGAAATTACTTCAGCATAGAACCCGATCCGGATTAGGAATAAAAGTCGTCACGCGCCGTGTATGATTATGTTTAAAAAATCCATGGTGAATCTGTTCAGTGGATTCGTTTCGTTATACATATAATTGTTAAGTTTAAAAAATAAGATTGGGTGCAGAAAAAAATTGTGTGTTAAGTAAATGCACTATATTTTGATGTTGATATTATAATCAAAATAATCATTTAGTAATAACATTAATGATAAATTATTATTTATGCTTTAAACAACGTACCGAAACCTTAATAATTTGTAGTGTTAAATCCTGATAATTAAATGAGTAGACAATAGGATTAAAAAATTTTTAGTTACATACTTAAAAGAATAATCTAAAAAACATATGTGAAAATAAAACGTTCTTTCCTCTTCTTTATTTTCGAAGCTGATCAAAAATTTAAACATGATTATAGAGTGTAACTTACTAAAAGTTTCTAGTAAAATACCACTAATAAACATCTAAAAAACAATTTTACAAACCACTGCAAATATTATTTTTAAAACAATGGATGGGTTTGGTGACATAAAGAATCCTTTTGGCGTGTAAATCCAACTTCTAATTTAAATGTATCAGCATAGTGTAGCTGCAGTTACACAATGTCCTTAGTTTTTGTTTAACATGACGTACCACCGTGAGGAGGCCGAATGATGATGCAAATGTACTCGCGGACGACCTCCTAATGATGGGAGATGGTCGGGGTTGTATAATAACAATAAAAAGTGAGATAAAAGACCTTTGAAATGAATGAAAATTAATGTGACTGAAAAATGCACTGCAAGAGTTTTTTTTATTTTTTTTTGTGGCTATGAATCACGATCTTACAAAGACAGAAAGACAGTGAGTCTTTTTTATTTCCTTTTCGTTTAGTTTCTGTTACAATTAGCCCCATTAAACCGTACTAATGAACTAATTTACCCAAATATTATTACATTATTAGGCACAGTTTTTCTACCTTCTTTTACCTTACAGAAAGGTTTTATTTATTTTTCTTTCACATTATCGACAGAAAAATTCTTACAGTCTATTGGCAGCGTTCTGAAATTTTTTATTCGTGGTAGAGGGTTCTCCACCTTCTTGTCATTCTTCCAATTATTGTCGAAAAAGTTTTGAAAATCACTCACTCTTTGTGCGAAGTCTGGACTGTACGGTAGATGTTCGTGGTTTTCTTCCATGACAATTCACGACTGCACTGTGTCAATATGATGAAAGACCTTCCTTCATTCAAGTGATACGTTTTTGATTGTCATATCGTCCACATCTCGCATCGAGTGGTTTTCACGTCTTTCGACCAAGGTTGATAAAAATCGTGATTAAGAATTAACGATTTTTTAAAAATAATCACGATTTTTTTTGTAAATTTAATTTTGGCTAGTTTTTAATTTTTTATTAACGGAAATACATGTCAAAAATTATCGACAACTACTTTTTCTAATTATCGGAAACAGTATTTTTTTTTAGGATAAAGTACCAAATTTCTTTTTATGTACTCTTGAAATGTGTGTACAAAACTTCATGATAGGTTTTACCCGCCACTTCACTAGCATTGATGTCCTAAATATGTGTCAAAAATTATCGACGATTATATAAAACTAATTTTTTATCCCTCGCGAACAGTATTTTTTGTCTGGATAAAAGGTACCCTTTATCCTTTCGTATACCTCTGACAATGTGTGTACAAAATTTGATGATGATCGGTTAAATAGTTAAGGTGTTAAATGGTACCAAACAAACAAACAAACAGACTCATTCGCATTTATAATTTTAGTTGGGATTTCCTAAAAATGTTTTACTTCTTTTATGAATAAATACATTTTAAGTATTTCAAAAAATCGGATTTTAATCAACTGATTTAAATCATCTCAACTTTGCTTTCGACTATTAAAGGAATTGTTGAGGGCCTACGTTTTGCCATATACGAAGGGCTATAGGACGTTGTAAACACCTCACTGGTGCCGAATGCATCACGTCTTTGTCATGATAGTTCACTTTTTAATAATAAAAATAATTTTATTTACGTGGTTTTTCCTTCTAAATTATCACTTGAAAAAAGTGACCCTTGTATTAATTTATATTGTATAAAAAATGATTAATCAGCTACTAGGTCAATTCCTGTTGAAATTTTGCAGTACGTTATGTCGAAAGAATGGCAGTGGTGATTCGGTGGCATTTGTAATAATTTTAGCTGACGTGCCCAAAATTCTGAACTAGCTACATAATCTGCCATATAGTTCTGTTTTCACCTCTGCAGTTCGTTTGATCGTCCCTCAAAGAGACAGTAAAATTAGCGAGTATGTTTTAAAAATTAAATATTATTATTATTGTTGAACAATTATGCTGTGTCATTTAGGTAAGTGCTTCTTTGTAATATTTATTAATTGGTTTACTTTATTAAAAATGTAATATGAGAACGCGTTGTCAAATCAGTATATTTTATATATATAAGGAAAGTGTTTGTGGGTTTGTCCAGTCTTTTCTCCATAACCAGTTACTGTCACCCATTCAAGATTGTAGTGGTAGATACCCCTGGGTCTGCATTCTTAAATAAGGGAGCTTAGTGTCAATAGGTGTAGGTGACAAAAATTTCTATTAGAAAATTTCTTTTTGTAACACATTATATGACGTATCTAAACTCGAGATTGTATTGAATGACAGTATGTGTATATTTGTGTGGCAATAATGAGGATTTCTCTGGAATTGTCCAGATTTCTCTAAATTGTATTCAAATTAAATTGTGTGTTCTAGAATGTTGTAAAACTAGAAATTTCGATCGTTGAAGGTATGTAAGTCGAAGTTCATTGCTTTTTCGTTAGCAAGTCTCAGCTATAGTCAACAAACCATTAACAAACGATCTGCTTAAAAATTAATAGCGAAGAGGGAATTATCTAGAGGTTTCTGTTATCAAATATACATAAAGTTAAATTCTTGCAGAGTTCCGTCGATATTTCCATATTTTTCGAAGTCAAATATAATGGTCGGTTCCAGAATGTTGTAAAACTGCAAATTCAAATAAGACGTACATACGTAAAATAGTGCAAAAATCTGTATATATATAATATATATATATATATATGTACATGTTAAAGATATAGGAAAAGTGTCTATTACTACTTTGAGCATACGATGTACTTCATCTGGGAAACGGCCGGTTTTGCAGCTAGTATGCATACGTATTGGATTCTTTTTTCATAAATGGGTAGGTACACACAAAAATGTTATTTTAACACTGGTGGTTAATTCAGAACCGATCATATTAGGGATGTTCTATTACATGCAATCCTTAACTGGCGGCATCACCTCTTGAAAAATACCTCGTGATACACAGTTTGTCCCAAAAATAACCGAACTTTTTGGATATAGCATAAAATACACATTATGTTATCTTTGAAAGTTATTATTTATTCAAAATAGGTTCCATTAGACTCAATACAGCGTTTGGAACGATCAACCAGCGCATGCATAGATTTTTTTATGTCATTTATAGGAATGTTCTTCAGCTGGATATTCAGGTCTAACACGACCAATTCTTTTCCACAAACGATGTAAAACGCCCAAATAGTATTCTCCATTAACAGTTCGACCTTCTGGAACAAATTCCTTGTGGACAATACCCTTCGAATCATAAAAAGTAATCAACATTGTCTTGATTCGAGACTTCTGAAAACGCAATTTTTTTGGTTTTAGCTCGCCTTTGGACTTCCATTCAGCAGATTGACGCTTAGTTTCAGGGTCATATTTAAAGCACCATGACTCATCACCAGTTATGATCGAATCAAGAAAGTCTGGATCGTTTTCAGCAGTTTTAACAATGTCTTTGCAATGCTCCACACGAGCGATTTTTTGGTCCTCATTTAATTCATGTGGAACAAAACGCGCACAGACCTTTCTTTTACCCAAATCTTCAGTTAAAATTCTCAAAATAGTGTTTTTACTCGTATTTAATTCCTCAGCCAACATTCTCGTAGTAAAATTTGCATCGATACCAATGATTTCACGGACTTTTTCCAATAATTCAGCACGATTACTAGCTTCTGGACGACCTGGCCTTAGGTCGTCATTTAAATCCTCACGACCATTTTTAAATCGTGTAAACCACGTATAAACTTGAGTACGACTCATACAATCATCACCATAAACTTTTTTCATCATTTCGTATGTCTCAGCGAATTTTTTTTCAAGTTTAAGACAAAATTTTATATTTGCTCTTTGTTCCATTTTTGTTTTGTAACATTAGCACACTTTTTCTTTTATTGAAATGGCTGTAACTTTGACATCTGTCATCTGATTTAAATGAATTTTGCTGCGTTTGAAAGAGGATGAATGTATCTTTTTAATGCTGCAAATTTGCAATAGATGGCACTGCATGTTGTATGATTTAAATATAAAGTTCGGTTATTTTTGGGACACACTGTGTAGTCGTATAGTCCCGTGGTACAGCACGTACGTATTAACAGGTAGATTGTAACTGCTATAAAAATGAGTTATTGCCTAAATGTGCAAATCCGTTAATTGCATGCATTACTAATCTAGGCTTTAGATCAAGAATTCCAATTAATGCTGTACATAGCGAGGCCTTTTGCCGCATTGGTCGGATCGGTCGAAGACAGAACCAAAGTTGCCACTTGGTTACAGCTACTCTGCACTATCCACGGAGAAGCCTGTTCTAGCATGCGCGGAATCAGAAACGATTACATGATGGCATTGCTTGGGTATTTACTAGATTATAAAAAAAAAGATATTTTGTTGTTCATAATTCATCCTTTTACGAGGGTGGATTGATAAGTTTCCGGCCTGACCAAGAAAAACAAGGTTTTTAAAAATTTTTTTTTTTTATTTCTCAACATAGGTGATACAATTTTTTGTGACTAATAATAAGCG
>NW_020442313.1:1811699-1819477 GCF_000699045.2 Agrilus planipennis
GAAAGTTATATAAAACATTACTTAAATATCATTATCAATAGGGTAGGTTAGGTTAGATTAGGTTAGGTTATCGGGTTTTGTTCAAGTGACCACCCTCTTTCGATCCCCCACCTCCACCTGCTTGAAAATATTTTTTTTATTGAATTTTATTTGAATTATACTGTATGAAAATTGTCAAAATAATCAACTTTCAACCCCCATAACTTTTTATGGGGGTGAGACCGCCGCAAATTTTTTATGGAGTTTTACTCAGGTGACCACCCTCTTTGGATCCCCCCTACTCTCACACCCATCTAACCTCATAACTTTTTATGAGGGTGAGACCGCCACGAACTTTTTATGGTACAGTGGTGGGGGAGACCTCCTCTTCCGATCGCACCCACCCCCACCCCCGATCACCGATCATTTACCTAGTTTTTAGATACAAATAATTTGTTTCATTTATAAACATATTCTCGTAAGAAGATCACAATCAGTAAAATGTCGCATGATGTGATAGTGTCGATCCAAAATATACAATTGAAGATACTATTTAACAAACAAAATCATAATAACTAAATATGCATAAGGCCTATTTACGACCTTATTTTCCATGTAATAACATTCAAAACATCGTGTATATATCATGACTACAATTTAGTGCTTCTATACTTAGAATAAAGCATTCCGTTTGAAAAGATTCATAGTATAGGATGATTTCTTGTTATTGCAAACAAAATTATTATTAAAGTCGTTGGTTGTGATTTGTGACTTACCTTTAGAAGCAAATACATTTACTAAAAAATTTTCGCGTTGGTGTGCTACTTTAATCTTAACCTTACAATTAGTACCACCACTAATTTCCATGTAAGAATTGAAAAAAGACACTAAATTCTCATGTTTTTGCGGTTTTGTAATATGGTGGGTACGCTAGCACGACAGACATCAAAGAACGAACTTCTTTGCATAAAGGCTAAAATTATCTACTGAAAAATACCCAAATCAGAAGCATTTTCATATTGGAATTAGGATTTTCAGGGAATTCTACTTCAAGAGTCGGTTATTCACTTTAGTTGTCTATCGTTTGCAATTTTGCAAATGACTTAACAATCAATATGGAGTAGAAATTTTTAATAAAACTCGCCTCTCTCTCCCTCACCGAAATTTTATGGATTTCGGGACACCCCTGCTCGAATTAACTTTGACAAGAACAAGGCATTCATTAATGTTCTAAACCTCCACAGTTCTTCTATATTCCCTAATATTCACTTATAAGTACCTGAAAATTTCGGCTACTCTTCCTGTGTAACTGCAACCCTTTAGAACACGTGTTTCGCTCCCACTGGCTACTAGTGATGGAAGGCGGATGGTGGTTGGGGTGAGAAAGATGAAGCGGACGAAATGAACACAGAAGAGATGAAATATTATCTGTGGAATATTACTGCCCTAATATTTGCTTAATTGTAAGTGATCCAAAGACAAAAAAAATAAACTGATATCTAATAGTTTTATGTGTGAAACCCCTGACACCTTATTGTATATATGTTACCGGAAATGTATGAAATCCGTCATTGTATCCAATACCTAGGAAATATATATAATTCCTAAAATCGTCCGGAAATGTGTGAAAGAAATTATATAAGAAACATTTCCTAGGAAATCTATACATTTCCTAAATAGCAATCGGAAATTTATTACAGCTAATACCAAATAGGCACTAATAATATGACAGGCTGTTTGGAGATGTACCTATATCCATTAGTGACGTCATAAATCTACCTAATAACCATACAATAACATCACTAATGCATATACATCTCCGAACCTAACCTAACGAAACAATAATATCACCAATGTATAAACATCAGGCGATCGCACTACAGAACCGAGAGAGATCTTCTCATAAAGGTATCTAATTATTTGTTTCATTCACAAAAATAGCCATCCTCGTCTACAATAAACCGTTAGGGTTCAGTCTCTCGTTACTGGTTTGATTATGAAAAATACGATTAAATCAGAAAACGCCGTATCTCGCGAAACCCCTACGACCCTTCCAGGGAAGACCATTTGGGAACTTCTGCTTTAGGCCATTCCGCTCGGTCCAAAACTAAGGTTAGATTATATCAACGAGAAAAAAGGACCATAGAAATAAAAACAAACCTTTCGAGTATAATGATTATGTTATCATCTGTTTCTTATCTCTCAATGGAGTACGTATATTATTTACAGCATGAGTTTCCGCAGTCGTCTCTGTATTAAATTAAAATAAATTCCAGAGCATAGGGATATCGCGTGATTGAGAGCTTGCGCTTGTAATGATGATAGACCTCTATATCATGTCTTGATACCGAAATTATGATTGCATTTTGAGACTACAGTATACATAAATGTATATATAGTACTATCTACCTATTTCCAAAAAGATGTGAAAATATTTTCTATTACAATAAGACAAAGTAACGGCAAATTTTATACCGTAGAACAACGTTCGGCAATTGGCGGATCGCGGTCCAGGTCCGGACCTTGGACGATCAAAAACTGAAAAAAATTATTAATCGTTAAAAAATATTTTTCTGTAAATAACAAAGAAAAGGTTAGAAGCGTTCAAAATCTGGTGTTACAGACGAATGATGAGGATACCGTGGAAGAGGTACTAGAAGGAATAGGAGAACAGAGGACTCTATGGAAGTCAATAAGAAATAGGCGAGATAGGTTGGTAAGACACTACCTTCTGAAGCATGAAGGTGTAGTCAGAGACATGTTAGAGGTAGAAACGGAAGTTAGGAGGGATAGAGATAAACCAAGATTAGATTACTGCTCGCAAATAGTTAAGGATGTTCTAGTTTTAGGGAAAAGCGAAGATTAGCTCAGGATAGGAAGGAGTGAAGATGTGTGGCCAACCAGTTTTAGGACTGTCGACCTTATGATGATGATGTAATCCAAAATCAAAAATTCATAACAGTTATAGGTTGCGCTTCAATTGTTGTATGTACGTACGCCCCTTCCCCCTCCCATTCCGTCTATTGTAAAAATTTCGGGAAAGAAAACTTCCAATAATAATTCACTATCAAGTAAACAATTGACATTAATGTGGGCCGTCACATTTGAAGAAATTCGTATGCACTGGTGATTTGTTAGCAACATTTAGACAGTGCCCCGTATATCTGCAAAGTATTTTTTCGTTTCTCCCATCCGACGTCTGTTTCGAACGCGTACGTGTATGTATGTATTATTTACGTAAGCGTCTGTGTATGTACCCATGTATGTGTGTGTGTGTATGTATGTATAATAGAAACATGGGCTAGACAAATCGGTTGCATGGCAACAGGAGACGCGCGACGGCGAATGGAGGTCATACTGCACAAAGGAAATGGCGAATCAACATACATTAATTTTAATATTCGCACTTTTGAAAAGGTGAATAGGTGTTGTGTTTGCTATGGGCAAATGTAAACTGTTTTAAATATTTATTAATCAATCGCAAACAAGTTAAAATAGGAATTTATAAGTTACCGTAACAGCGTTATTAATTTAACGCGGGGTGCAATACGAAGATTCTATATATATAAATACATTCGAACTGAGTGCCTTTTTCTTTTGAAATCGGTTGAAAAGGATAAATAGATTCCACATAGATTAGCCTCACTTGTTCCAATTAGTTTACCGCCAACATCAATCTCACTAGCACTACCCTTTTAGACATAGAAATGGTCAAGGAAAGTAACCTCGTTTCTTAACTTCAAAAAAGAAGTACCTTAAAAGTAGTAGCACAACTATCGCGGGGCACATTGGTGCATTCAGGGGTGCAGAATTTCCGATGGGAGAGACCTTAGAGATCTTTAAGTTCTTCTCCATAAAGGTTAGAGAAAGAGTCAGGTTGCCGTCTATAAATCTACAAACCAGGACAACCTAACCTCACAAGTAAGCTTATTTGTTTTCTTCAAATTTCTGGAACGCTCTTATTTCAACAGCTTTTGTTCTCCTTGCACGTTTGTCAAGCCAGCATACCTATATCACAAAATCGTAAAACGATAATTTTTTCGTACTCTAATTAAAATTTTAGTGCTCCATTCCTTACATGAGTTTTAGTGATGGTTATGAGTAATCGCCAAGGTAGCATACTCACGCCAAAATCTCTTAATAAAATGTTCAAAAGTAAATTTGCCATAATTTAGTGCTTTTTAAGGGCTTCTAGAAGAACTATTGTCATTCCACAAGATACAGAATCCCAGCATCCAACTGTTAACTCCAAAACTGAAAAATTAACAAGCAAACTGACTTAACGATATTTTGTTTGCAATGACATCTGTTGATTAATTTAGGCATTCCTTGGTCTACGTGTGGGTAGTTGGATACTTGAGGGAAGAAAGCATAACTTTAGGAAAGGTGTCAGTTGTTCAAAAAATTCTTAAAAATCGCTAAATGAAGGCAGAATAAAATGAAAAGTTATATGTACATTTGCCTATGTGATTCAAGGAAACCACAGAAAAACTTGGACCATGGACCCGGAATCGAACCGGTGTCTTCCCGAATGTTGCTCGCTTTTTATCCTTATATGAAGATGTATGTGGTCTATTCGATGTCTAAAATTTCTGTTAAATCGTTTAAAACGGTTTGCAACATGCATTAACCTATTTTAGAAAAAGAAAAATGTCTTCTATCAATTTTCAACTCTTGTAGGCCACTCCACTTTAATTGATCGTGAATTAACTTTTATACTCGATATGGATGTGATCATGGTAACCCAATGGATAGATGGTGGGATATTTTTACATTTTAACTTATAATCAAACACATGCGTATTGTATCTATGATACAAAGATTTATTATGCATATTTGTATGCCGTATGCGAAGTCCAGATCATGCGTGTATGTGTAAGAATGTATGTACGGATGGATAGGTGACTTGTAACCAATCTCTAATAACAGAGCGGACTTATGGTCGACCTTGGCGTTTTTTTTTTCTTCTTTCGCTCGTTGTGATTGTTACGTAACTATCGAATCGAGTCAGTTCTCCGGATCGGTTGCCGCGTCTGGTTGTCAAGAGGATTTGAGGAAGAGGTCTGACCGCTTAGAAGAAGAACGAAGTTATTGTGTTTCAGAGAGATGGACGAAATTGGTGGTGATGTTCGGGATATGCTAAAACTTGGAAATTGTAAAGGGTATGTTGGTGCTCTGCAGTATTACAGTAAACTCGAACATGTATGCATATCAAACTAGCACGACAAAGTTACATTTCTTATTTCTGAAATGACCAAATCCAAGAATTTGTCGATCCAGCCGGCTTTTCTTTGAATGCTACCCTCATCAACATCTTGAACCGATTATTAAGTTCTGTTTAAAAAAATCAGCCAACTTATAACCAATAATTGTTATAAATACTAAACCAGTCGGTGAAAGCGATTATAACAGGAAATACAGCGGCAACTCATCAAAATCCTGTGCGGTGACAAATCATCAACAATCTATTAACGAATGGGATAGTTATTGTAACAATTCTGAACTGGATTTTATAGACTTTATACTAAACATGAACTGATGTGGAACGTTTGACTATTCACCCCTTCGACCGTTACGGCACGTGTCAGCTAGTTTATGTTAAAAATATGTGTTGTTTGAATATATCTATAGGGAATGGAAGGTAGACGACATGGAATGGAACTGATAAATTTGGACTCCCTATAGGGGACACAACATGCAGCTTTGCAACGAGCAATTCTATTTAAAATATGTTTTGAAAACGGCCAGGTTCAGCTAACAAATAAAAGTAGTAAATTTTTACGACTTTGTTCCGGTATGTTGATTTTCAAAAAGATGAGAAATAAAATTTTATTAAGTTCCGATAAGCTTCTTCTGTAGATAATTGTAGAAGCGGAAGGAGGAGCCTGGTGCAACACTAGTTGGTATGATGTATTCATAGTAGGGAAAAGAAAGGACTTATGGATCTAACGTAAATGCTTAAACCATCAAATTTTACTTAACAAAAGGCATCTGTTTTTTCTGTAGTATGTCTCTTAGATGATATCCAGGATATCGAATTTAGGCCCTTCTTTTATTGTGTTATAGGAGTAGAAAGGGTCCGCTGGGTGTTTATGATTTTGATCACACTCAAATACTACTTTTTATTAACTTAAATGTATATTTTACTTATAATAATTTTAATAAAATAATCTATAACATTCTTACTTTCCTTTTTCACAAAATTTTGATGTATCGATGTTGATGAAAATAACGCATCCCTTTAAGCACGACTCACAAACAGTACCTTACTTACGTAAGGTTGTCAGTTCTAAAACTGATTTGACACGCACCTCCACTTTGTTCTATCCTATCGCATTTCCCTAAAATTATAGAACTTCCCACATCCTTTACTATTTGTGAACAGTAATCTAATCTTGGTCTACCTGTATCCACCTTAACTCCTGTTTCTAATTCCAAGATGACTTCAACTAGCCCTTCGTGCCTGAAAAAGTGTCCTACCTCACTTGATTCTTATTGACTTCCATAAAGTCCTCTGTTCTCCTACTCTTTCTAATACCTCTTCATTTCTAACCTTCTCTATCCACGGTATCCTCATCATTCGCCTGTAANACCTTTTCAAAAATTCGGGACAATCCGGGACAAAAAACCTGAATCCGGGACAAATATTGCTTCTAGAAAAATCCGGGACGCAAGGTGGAAATCCGAGACTGTCCCGGCCAATCCGGGACGTACGGTCACCCTACTAATATAAGTTCTGTAAATGCAATTTAAAGCTTTTGAGTTTTGTTCAATTGATTTTTAAAGTTCGTTAGTTTAGAACAGTTTTCGTACAAGCTGGTGATATTTTCAGGTAGAAATAGTTGAAAAAAAATATATTCACTGAATTATGCATTTTTGCTCGTTTAACTTAAAAATAAAAAATACTGATAAAGAAATGTGAAAATAGTATGGTTGCTGTTATAATAAACGTATCACCAACGTCCTAGATTTTTCATCTTTATAGAAACAGACGGCGCAGAAAGAAAGATTCAGTAGTGGCTTTGACACTTCGATCCACTCAATTATATACACTCTACTCGAATTTGTCCTTGTAAAAGACCAGTCTGACACTAAATAATAGACTTTGTTTTACTCGCTGCATCACAAATACGCATAGTTAACTGTCCATGAATATATTGCGACGAATGTACGAGGTTTGATCTACAAAATTTTTATGAAAAAATTATTTTAGAGAGACAAATTTCTGAGCCCCATGGTCAAGTGACAAAAATGTGAGAAATGTGAGTGTTAGGTACTATTTATCAATGAGACTATGAAAATTGGTTTTGCTGAAAATGTTTAATTCCAATTTGCTATTAATAGTTTTTGGTAAAGGTCTAGATGATGGCCCCCGAAGGGGGTGGAGATGGGGGGATCGACAATGGAAGTCTCCTCCTCCACTGTACCATAAAAGTTCGTGGCGGTCTCAACCCCATAAAAAATTATGCGGGTTCAATGTTAATAAATATACCAATTTTTATACATTTCTAGGCATGTAAATATTTATATAGTCATTCTTAAACAATATTCAAAGGTAAAACTAATGGAAAAATACATAAAAATATTGATAAAGTTATATAAAACATTATTTAAACATCTTTATCAATAGGGTAGGTTAGGTTAGGTTAGGTTATCGGATTTTGTTCAAGTGACCACCCTCTTTCGATCCCTCACCTCCACCCGCTTGAAAATAATTATTTTATTGAATTTTATTTGAATTATAGTGTATGAAAATTGTCAAAATAATCAACTTTCAACCCCCATAACTTTTTATGGGG
>NW_020442313.1:1823873-1853637 GCF_000699045.2 Agrilus planipennis
GATATGCTAAAACTTGGAAATTGTAAAGGGTATGTTGGTGCTCTGCAGTATTACAGTAAACTCGAACATGTATGCATATCAAACTAGCACGACAAAGTTACATTTCTTATTTCTGAAATGACCAAATCCAAGAATTTGTCGATCCAGCCGGCTTTTCTTTGAATGCTACCCTCATCAACATCTTGAACCGATTATTAAGTTCTGTTTAAAAAAATCAGCCAACTTATAACCAATAATTGTTATAAATACTAAACCAGTCGGTGAAAGCGATTATAACAGGAAATACAGCGGCAACTCATCAAAATCCTGTGCGGTGACAAATCATCAACAATCTATTAACGAATGGGATAGTTATTGTAACAATTCTGAACTGGATTTTATAGACTTTATACTAAACATGAACTGATGTGGAACGTTTGACTATTCACCCCTTCGACCGTTACGGCACGTGTCAGCTAGTTTATGTTAAAAATATGTGTTGTTTGAATATATCTATAGGGAATGGAAGGTAGACGACATGGAATGGAACTGATAAATTTGGACTCCCTATAGGGGACACAACATGCAGCTTTGCAACGAGCAATTCTATTTAAAATATGTTTTGAAAACGGCCAGGTTCAGCTAACAAATAAAAGTAGTAAATTTTTACGACTTTGTTCCGGTATGTTGATTTTCAAAAAGATGAGAAATAAAATTTTATTAAGTTCCGATAAGCTTCTTCTGTAGATAATTGTAGAAGCGGAAGGAGGAGCCTGGTGCAACACTAGTTGGTATGATGTATTCATAGTAGGGAAAAGAAAGGACTTATGGATCTAACGTAAATGCTTAAACCATCAAATTTTACTTAACAAAAGGCATCTGTTTTTTCTGTAGTATGTCTCTTAGATGATATCCAGGATATCGAATTTAGGCCCTTCTTTTATTGTGTTATAGGAGTAGAAAGGGTCCGCTGGGTGTTTATGATTTTGATCACACTCAAATACTACTTTTTATTAACTTAAATGTATATTTTACTTATAATAATTTTAATAAAATAATCTATAACATTCTTACTTTCCTTTTTCACAAAATTTTGATGTATCGATGTTGATGAAAATAACGCATCCCTTTAAGCACGACTCACAAACAGTACCTTACTTACGTAAGGTTGTCAGTTCTAAAACTGATTTGACACGCACCTCCACTTTGTTCTATCCTATCGCATTTCCCTAAAATTATAGAACTTCCCACATCCTTTACTATTTGTGAACAGTAATCTAATCTTGGTCTACCTGTATCCACCTTAACTCCTGTTTCTAATTCCAAGATGACTTCAACTAGCCCTTCGTGCCTGAAAAAGTGTCCTACCTCACTTGATTCTTATTGACTTCCATAAAGTCCTCTGTTCTCCTACTCTTTCTAATACCTCTTCATTTCTAACCTTCTCTATCCACGGTATCCTCATCATTCGCCTGTAACAACACATTTCGAACGCTTCTAACCTTTTCCTTTCCGTCGCGCCCACTGTGTATGTTTCGCATGTTTTTATTATATAATAATAATTTTTAAGATGAGTATCCTTATTAAAACCAAAAAACCGAGCATAAATATCACGAATTACAAGTTTGCGTTAGCTAACTTATGAAACAACTTCATTTTTAAAATTGAAAATGTTGCATCAAGAAACATTCATAATATTTTTAATAACAATTCTTTCGTATTGTAACTGAAAACAGACCAGAATAAAATAGTATAGTGTGTAGTAACAATAGGTTTCGGCTTTTGACGCTATTGCGTGGGCCGATTTTAATAAGCACGAGATGCCGTAACCGCAGATTACACATACATGCACACGTTAGTTGCCATTAGCAAACAATATGAAATCTATTAGCAAACAGGCTGTGCAAACTTTTAAGAGATGGCAGGAGACCACGCATTACTGGTATATAACGTACGCACTCATCTACGAGGGTCATGCTGAAATTGTTTGGATAGTCGAAATCCAGTTATAGTAGAACACATCTGACATTGCCAGCAAAAAGCGCAGACTAAATTTATATGAGGCAAACTAAACTGCATGGTTATTGCATCAGTTGTTTGTGAGTCAGTATTTACTATGAGACAATATGGAACTGGAAAAACGCCTAAAAAAAGCTTGTCTTAACATCAAAGTTTTGATTCTTTATAAGAGACTATTAGGGAGCTTGTTCCTTCGCATAGGTACTATAGTATTCAATTGGATTCAATTCAAGATGAAACACACTAGTCGATCTCCAACGCTCCAACAGCGACCGCTGATGAAACAATTGAAGCCCAAGAAAAAATAATAAAAGAAGATCGCCAGGTGACATTTCTTGAAATTGAAACGCGTCTAAAGATTACTTCAGCAACGGTCCAAAAGATCATTCATGACCATCTTCGTTTACATGAACGTGGTTCTCTTAACGACGAAGTAAAAACCTTCTCGGGTTAACTGGAATCATTTTATGCTAAACAAAGTTAAGGGTAACACTAGCAAAACTGTTTTTGACATTGTAACAGGTGACGAATCCTGGATACATCACTATAATTCAGCAACGAAAAAACAGAACGTGTTTATGACCGCTTCATTTTTTGATAATAATATTTGTCGTGATTATACCCTTAGATGACCGATGACCGCAGGGGTGTTAAATTGTTATCGCCATCCACCCTATTCAGATTTAACGTCCCTGTTACTTTTTGCTGTTCCCTATTATAAAAGGCCGCCATTGTGAGGAAGGAATAGGATAAAGAAGGTTAGAAATAAGGAGGGCGATATAGAAATCAAATCAACGAGCGATATAGGTTGGTAAGATACTTTCACAGGCATGAAAGACTAGTTAGGGTACACTTTGAAATAAGAAACAGGAGTTAAGATGGGAAGAGGTAGACCAAGATTAGATTACTGTTCACAAATAGTTAGAGAAATGCGAAGATTAGCTCAAGATAGAAAGGAATGGAAATGCGTGTCCAAGCAATCTTATACCTGACGTCCTTATGATGATGGTGATGATAAAGAGGAGGAAGAAGCTCTACAGGTGTATGAAGAGAATTTTACAGTGTGCCAAAAGAAGCGTATGTACCTACATTAAAAAATTGTAAAGCGCGTATGTGGAGGAATCCTGATTCACATTTGTAAAGTGGCATACACTTTGGGCCTACGTTAGGTTATGGTAAGACAGTACTAGTGTTAAAAAAAACAATCATCCAATCCGGTCATTCTTCCAGAAAATCCTTGATGTAATTAATTCCAACCTTTATGTTGTCTGTATACGGTATAGAAAGTTAAATGTTCTATTAGGAAGCTGTAGATGTTATTTAGACATCGATTGAACTATTTTAATGGAACTTACATTGTGGTATATTGTTTTGGCAAAATCGATGAACTGGTGCTTATATAAGATTGCCTGTGATGAAATATTAAGGCAAAATTGTCATCGTTTTACTGAATTAATTACGAATTAAACCCACTTATTTTGAGTTTTCAAACTGATGAAATCATAATTAGAATATCCATTATGCATAAATTAAATACGTGTGCAATAAATGGTTATCAGGTATCAGTGAAATATTGAGGATTTAGAAAAATCCGTAAACATTGCATTGTCATGTCGTAGTTTGAATCACGTTACTCTCTGTTGGGTGCCATGGCATGGCACGGGTTGAATCCGTCGGTCAGCCACGTGGCGTTTTATAGTTGATAGAATTCAAATAGAGTTGCCATCAAGGCAAACTAGTGCTAGAAAGGCCTGTGCAACTGCCATTGCTATTGCTGTTACTGTTGCTGCCTCTCTGTGCTGCTTTTGCTGTTTGCGTGCGTGAATGTACCGCCTTTCAAAGAGACATTTCGTTCTAGCATTGTATTACATTGTATAATACAGCGTAGGTTTTCTTAATAATATGCCGTGTAAGTCGAATATCTAATAAATGTGGTACATCTTTAACTTAAGATTGGGAACGACGAAAATCGTTCGAAAGTTATCCGCGAAATCCTGGATCTAAGCATGAATTAATTAACCACAAGCAAATAGAAGTACATAATTGTAATTCAAAAATGTTGCTTCGGCTACTTCTCCTAGCAGAAAAGAAACATAACTTCGTGGGGATTTTGGCCTCGAGCTGAGGTTTCGCGGGATATATTCTCATAATAACAAGTGTAGAGAACGAGACACCCATTTGATTGATATTCACAATAATGTCGTTTGTAAAAATCAGCGGTAAAGGTCTAGATTATCCCCCCCACCCCCTTCGGGGTTGGTGGCAGGGGGATTGAAAGAGGAGGTCTCCCCCACCACTGTGCCATAATAACTTTGCGGCGGTCTCACCCCCATTAAAAATTATGGGGGCTCAAAGTTTATTATTTTGTTGATTTTCATATGCCTGTGGGTATGTAAATGTAATTTGTATATTAATTTTCAAAGAATATTCGAAAATGAAATTTTATGGTGGTTTACTCAGGAAGACCTCTTTCAATCCCCCCTGCCACCACCACCATGGGGGCTGGGGGGGATAATCTAGACCTTTACCAAATCAGCAAAAATGAAAGCTTAAATCTGTCATACCTAAATCAGAAGAAAAATAGCATGTGCATAAAATTGCATGAGTAAGTTAATGTACATACGATATAATTGAAAGCTATTGGGGTTAAGTTAAAAGATGTATTAATATCTTCCAGTCTCATTTTTTCAAAAAATATCGGATGAGACTGTTGTCGTTGGTGACTTAATTGATGATAACTGTAATCCAAATACCTAGTTGTATAGATACCAGTAAACATTAAAAAGAAAACAATTTATTATCTGCTTTTATTTACTATAGCAACGAACTACGTATTTTATTTCGGATATTTTGGTACATACGCAAACCCAAACAAATAACATAGTGATAATTCCGATAAACCTCAGTGTCATTCGATATAGAATTTCACTTATGAGTATACAATTTGTTTTTAATTTTGTGCATAATCTTTGATAAGAAAAGCAGTAGATAGCTATAGTATGTTTTGAATTTGTTTGTAAGGTCTATCTTTTATGCAACCATTCTAACATCGAAGAACGGTTTGGTGCATGATAAAATACACAACAAACGTTTACTAAATCGTTTTCCACTTGTAATTGATAGTAGAATAATTAATATGACTTTTTTAAAGCAATAATAATTAAGTATTCAGTTTAATAAACCCTTAGATATGGGCGATATTTTTGAAATAGTAAATATTATATGAATTTCATGGCCAATAAGAAACTGTTAAATAAAGCAATTTAAACTTAAAATTGTTATTAAACATTACAGGTAATGCAATAAAATATTTATTTAAACTAAACGCTAGAAAATTTCTAATTACTAGTAATGTCATGTTGAACATTCAATGTTTTAGCATTTTTCGTAACCCGAATATAGTCCTAGAGATAGCTTTAAATAAAATGGAAGCGGTACTGACAGATCAGTACTGTATGAAAATAAATAAAAGTAAAACTAAAATACTGATATGCAAGGGAAGAAAAAGTAGGGGAAGAGCGAATATAAAGATAGGAGATGAAAAATTAGAAGAAGTGGCTGATTTTAAGATACCTAGGAAGTCAGATAAGTGAGGATGGAAGGAGAAGTAGGGATATAAAGCAGAGGATACCGCAGGGTCGTGTCGCCTTTAATAAAAAGAAGTCACTTCTATGCTCGCGAACGGTTAATTTAGAAATTCGAAAAAGGTTGTTAAAGGTGTATGTTTGGAGCACGGCGTTGTACGGGTGCGAAACATGGACAGTGGGAGCGGCGGAAAAGAAAAGGTTAGAAGCGTTCGAAATGTGGTGTTATAGGCGGATGATGAGGATATCGTGGGTAGAAAAGGTTAGAAATGAAGAGGTATTGGAAAGAATAGGAGAACAGAGGACTCTATGGAAGTCAATAAAAAATAGGCGAGATAGGTTGGTAGGACACCTTCTCAGGCATGAAGGTCTAGTCAGAGACATATTAGAGGCAGAAACAGGAGTTAGGAGGGGTAGAGGTAGACCTAGATTAGATTACTGTTCGCAAATAGTTAAGGATGTGGGCTGTTCTAGTTTTAGGGAAATGCGAAGTTTAGCTCAGGATAGGAAAGAGTGGAGGTACGTGTCCAACCAGTCTTAAGACTGATGACCATATGATGATGAATATAGTTCCTGGTTATCCCGTAGATTGATTTGGAGAGAAATCGTACTTTTCTATTGATTCTATATCCCGTTAAGTAAATTCTGCGTTGTACGTTTCCAAAGCATTTCTCAATAGTAAATAAAGTAATACATCATAGTCGTCGTCAGTCCTAAAGTTCTAAGACTGGTTGGATATAGACCTCCACACTTTCCTATTCTGAGCTAATCTTCAAATTTTCCCAAAACTAGAACAACCTACATCCTTAACTATTTGCGAATAGTATTCTAATGTAGGTCTACCTCTACTCCTTTTAACTGCTGTTTGTGACTCTAATATGTCTCTGACTAGACCTTCATGCCTGGGAAGGTGCTCTGCCAACCTATCGCGCCTATTCCGTCCATACAGTCCTCTCTTCTTTTATTCCTTTTAATACCTCTTCATTTCTAACCTTCCCTATCCACTGTATCATCATCATTTGCCTGTAACACTTCATTTGGAACGCTTCTAACCTTTTGTTTTCCACCGCGCCCACCGTCCATGTTTTGCACCCATACAGCGCTACGCTCATACACCTTTAACAATCTTTTTCTAATTTCTAAATTTACCATTCGCTTCTTTTTATTGAAAACCACTCGACTCTGCGCTATCCTCTGCTTTATATTCGTGCTACTTCTTCCATGTTGATTTATCTGACTTCCTATAAATTCCGAAAATCCTTTCGTCTCCTATATTTATATTCGCTCATTTACAGGTAGTGCAAGAATAATATAAATATAAAACTACTGAACAATAGTACATTCTAAAGTATTAATTAAAAGTCTAATTAAAGGATGGAACTACTATCATTAATTACAATGTTCTCGTTTAATTGTAAAATTCTTAATTACAACACCAATATTTTGACATGACGGACGTGTTTAAATGCATTCAGTCGTAGGGTTGTAATTACGATGTGGTAGTAGCTGTGACTAATCGTCTTTCACATTTAAGTTGCAGTATGTGGCATCGCCTTCCAAAATCGAACGGGTAGAACTAGTGCATTCGTTAAATCTCATCCAGACGTTCACGTAGTATTACGATACGGTGTCGTAATAACACTGTAGTATGTTGTGTCTACTTGTTGTTTCTAATGGCGTACGACTTAACATTTAAAGCGGATTATAGTTAGCTTGTATACGAACGGGTAGAGCAAAACCTTCGGCGTCTGTCTCTTGTGTTCTCTTTTTGGAATGTGAACTCGCCGCGCGCAATATGAATGATTATTGTGAATGTTAATTGTATAAAAGAAAATGTGGGAGTAGATCATCGGAGATTATCCGACCAAGGACCATCGTGAGCGTAAATGAGCACGATCTATTGCAGAACCAGGTCACACCGTCTAGATTGTGCTCCAACAGTAGTGTACAAACGTTCCTAATGTAATTATCGTGTACTGATAAACTGATGGATATCTGACACGAAATAGGACACATACAATTGTGTGGTTTTCTAATTTTATTTAAAGCTGTAATAAATTCTTACATTTTTTGCTGATTCCGTAAAAGGTAATGAAAAGATGAATGTAGTACATACAATCTCAATAATATTAATCTCTTATAATTTAAATCACTTTTTGTAAAAGAAAGAAAATTAAG
Organism: Agrilus planipennis; assembly: GCF_000699045.2. Classification (NCBI taxonomy): domain Eukaryota; kingdom Metazoa; phylum Arthropoda; class Insecta; order Coleoptera; family Buprestidae; genus Agrilus; species Agrilus planipennis. The sequence goes on from NW_020442313.1 coordinate 1,831,634, forward strand.
AGACAATATAGAAGTTTCACTATTTATTTTATTGTACGCGACAATATTGCTTCTATCTGTGCGATACGGGTGTTATATGTAATAAACAGGAAAATGGTTAATTATTTTAGATAGAAATCTAGAATTTCTGACCTTTTTCATAATTTTAGTACCAGTTATTTCGGAAATAAAGGGAGAGGAAATACATTTACAATTAAACAAACAGGGGAATAAAAATGGAAAAAGCAATAGGATAACCGTTTTCGGCGTTAAGTCTGAATCTGGTTGAATCAGAATTGCTTCAACAAATACATTTTTCGTAGGATTATAACACAAAATCGTAATCATGCAAATCGGGATTTGTGATAAGGATATCTTAAAATTTCAATGTGCTATACAAGCAGAAACCACCCCCTCCTTAGATTACTATTTGTAAATAATTATCCCTAAGGATGTGGGATGTTCTAGTGTTTTGGAAATGCAATATCGGCATAGGTAGGGTTACCCTCCGGTTTATTTAGATTAACGTGATGCGACTTTGCGACTTACACCATGACCCCTTTGGGCTAAGAATTTAGATGCGTAGAACCCTATTGTGAAGATAGAACCTGCCTAATCCCTACCAGGCTTAGATTACTAGATACGTTAGTAGATATATACTTCTATAACTCCTACCTAAAACGGCCCAGCAGACAGGAAGATTTCCCACCTGGTCTCAAGTCGGTTGGTCGAGGGACACGTCCCCCTCCCAGTCGAATGACCATCACCGGCACTGGTAAGCCATTTGGGGTTCATGGGATCGTAACCTTCACCTGACCTTTGACACTCTTGTTAACTTATTGACTTCTCATCAAAGGCTTCGGCCTTTTCCCGCGTTTAATGATATCGATTGCTAGTGCCCTTCGCTTTAAGGGTAAACGTCGTATAGACTGAGGGGAGAATACCCTCGGATTCTAGACTTCAATACTAATTACCTACCTGGTTCGACACCTCAAGCGGTACAAAAGTTCGCTATTCATTCGCAATCAGGTTGTAGTGTGTTATTGCTTTTTTTGCATTAAATGTACACGCCGCTTTTGTTGCGGAGATGATAATTAGTTGATAACATGAAATATGAAAAATTGTTTTCATGTAATTGGCAGAACATCCCTTTACATCACTGGAACTTCGCAACTCCGAATTGCTTGGCTACATGAATAGCACTAACAATTTTAACGTTTTCATTCAGAGTGACGCACCAGTGACGCATCGTTGTAAATCTCATAGTGGTAACATATTATTGTTTTTGTCGTCGATGATTATGTTTGTAGATCCTGGTTATACACAAAGGTGTGTGTATTAACGTCCCCTTCTCGTCGGTCATACTTTCGTCTTTGAACCGAAAATTTCTGGCAGTGCCTTACTAATTCAAAAAATGCGCTGGCACCGCGCCAGTTTTCTCTATAGATATACACACATCACTTCTCCTACGTCTCCTGCTTATCGAATTTACTACGGAGCCCACGAGATGAATCAGAAGTCAGAAAGGCCAATTTATACGGACATAGACTTGGATCTTTTAAGGGTAGATGAATGGCCATTAAATAAATACATGCGTGGGTCTTTTCAAGGACGATTTTGTAAATCAGTCGTGTACGAATGGAATTTATATACGAGGGTGGATTGATAAGTTTCCGGCCTGACCAAGAAAAACAAGGTTTTTAAAAATTTTTTTTTTTTATTTCTCAACATAATCTCCTCCAAGGCTGATACATTTCTCATAGCGGTGTTCCAGTCTATTAATGCCATCTCTATAGACTGATTCGTCAAGCTCCTCAAAATAACCATTTACAGCTTCGATTACTTCTTCATTGTCCGCAAATCTCTTACCGCCAAGCCATTTTTTGAGATTAGGGAACAGAAAATAGTCACTCGGGGCTAGGTCTGGAGAGTAAGGAGGGTGCGGCATCAATTCAAACTTTAGATCGTTGATTTTAGCCGTCGCAACGATTGACGTGTGCGCTGGTGCGTTATCGTGATGAAACAAGATTTTTTTCTTCGCCAGATGAGGTCGTTTAATTTTCACCTCGTGGCTCAAACGTTGCAATAAGTCTGCGTAGTATTGACCAGTGATAGTATTACCCTTTGCAAGGTAATCAATGTATATAATACCTCTTGCATCCCAAAAAACAGTAGCCATAACCTTGTTCGCCGAAAAAATTGTTTTTGCCTTCTTTGGAGTTGGTTCCCCTGGTCCAATCCACTGTTTAGACTGTTCTTTGGTTTCAGGAGTGTAGTGGTGGACCCACGTTTCGTCAACGGTTACGAATCGACGCAAAAATTCGCTTGGATTACGCTTATACAATGACAAATTTGCGGTAGAAATGTTTTTTCGAATCAATTTTTGGTCGACTGTTAGCAAACGCGGCACCCATCTTGCACAGAGCTTTTCCATATGCAAATGTTGGTGCAAAATATGTTGCACACGTTCATATGACATCTTACAGGTCTCAGCTATCTCACGCACTTTCAATCTGCGGTCTCCCAGCACTATTTGATGAATTTTTTCGATCATATCTGGAGTTGTGACCTCAACGGGGCGTCCTGAGCGAGGCCCATCAGAGGTGCTCACACGACCCTTTTTAAACTCGGAAACCCACTGCTTAACGGTTGAATATGACGGGGAGGATGTCCCCAGTGTTGAGTCCATCTCTTTTTTAATTTCCTTCGGCGTTAACCCCTTCAAATAAAAGTATTTGATGACAGCACGATTTTCCTGCTTTTCCATTTTTACGAAAACCACAGAGGCGTCTTGTTCAGCGTGCTGTCAAACCTACACTAGCAAGGAGATCGGGCTGAAACTATAGCTACAAGCTATCCAAGGATGGTACTATAGAATGTCACCTCAAGGTAGGCCTAGTGGCGTCATCTCTTGGTTAGGCCGGAAACTTATCAATCCACCCTCGTATGTAAATAATTTATTGGAAATGTACGTTAACCCATGAAGTGTTGCAGAATAGGATATTGTAATGTTCGTGGGTTTAACAAAATTAACTTCTTGGACTGATAACGACAAAAAAACTATTTATTTACATTAATTATTAAAGAACTTAAAAACACTATTAAATTATTACTAAACTTAGGTTATGAATCGTTCTATTTATTTACACCACTGTTGATATATCGCTATTCACTGCGCTATTTGTTTCACCGCTATCACTGTCAATTTATTTCTGGATTCACTTCTGCAACGGTCAATTTATTTCTTCCTCTTCCTTTAAATACTCTTTTGTTTACTTTCTGGAACTTTCTGGAAACACCCGGATAGTTTATTTTTCCTTTGAACTGTTTAACTGCAGGTACGACACACACATTTACAAATGCGGCTAGTCGGCGAATCGATAAGCCGTTCACGCACACGTGTTCCCGATCGCACACAAACACTCGTGATCGCTACAATATTTTAATTCGATTAAAAATAATGTCATTTTTCAACATTAAAACGCATGAATGGCGGTTAATGCTGTTTGAAGTGAGAAGAGTACGCGTTATTTATTTCTTATTTATGAAAATTTTACCCTATCGTTTTTCGCTTCATCACTGTACAGTAATGTTAGGTCACTTGGGGAGTTCATCGTGACAAACAAGCACCTGTTTGTATTGCATCCCTTTGGGTTTTCATTCCCTCGCGACTTTTTAGCGTCTTCACGAATCTTGGGGCAGGTGGATGGTGGTTAGGGTGAAAAAGATGAGGTGGGCGAAATGAAGATAGAAGTGAAATTTATTACTGCTTCAGTTTTTGCTTAAATAATCCAAAAAAAACATAGAAAAACTTGGACTAGGGCAAACAGACATGGAATTGATCCGTACGTTAAATTGGTAACTGAATTTAGTCACATAGAATGGGTTGCTATCGTGGTGGTAGATGCATGTATATGTCTGTATCAATGATTTTCCTTTGCTTTTATTGATAGTTTCGTAATTTCTAAAGAATTGTTGAAGTAAAACTTATGTGGCACCTGGTCCTGGACCGTTTGGGGATGTTACAAATGAAAGTGACGGATTGGAATTGATCCTTGCTTTTTTTGATTTGTGACTCCATCTATTTTCGACATGCGTGTATAACAATTTAATGTATGGCTTGGTATTTGGGGCTGACTGTAGCGATACGTCATCACCGCATCATCAAACAAGATCATAATCAAAATTATCAACATTCCTTCAATGGGTATAAACCATGCAATCAAAAAGATTGTGTATGGATGGATGGAAACCACTACTACTCGAGATGAGGCAATTAAATTCCGGGAATATAGTTTTAACTAACAACACTGCGTGGTTCGAATTGATGTTGTGGACCTTCCTACAGTACCGATTTTGTTCGGATTTTGTCCTTGTTTTTCGTATGTGTTTTAGCGGCGTTGCAAAAATTAATGAGTCAAATAAAAAGTCGTACGAAATCTACCGCGAATTTCGACGACTGTTTGTCTAAAACTGCATCAGCAATGGCTGGAAGTAAGAGGAGAGGACGGAAGTCCAAGTTCAAAATAATGGCAATGCTGATTTTTCGATGTTTAGAGTGTTATCATCCAAAGCGAGTACCTACGTTCCTTTCGGCCAGACATTGACCAGAAAGTTTTATGTTAGTGTGTTGAAGCGGATGAGGATACTCATTTTCCGCACTTACAAGTAATTGCCGGATTCTCCATCAGAAGCGCTCGCAAATTATTTATTGGTCATCCGCATTATGGTCACATTGCCAGAGCGCTCCTACAGATCGGATTTAGTCCCCGTGCTACTGGTTTCTCTTTCCAAAAATGAAATCTCACTTTAAGCATACTCATCATGGTCAAGATGTTAAGACAGCTGTAACGACTTTTCTGAATTCCATAACTTCAAAAGGTTACGAAGTGGCGTTTCGGATGACCAATGATAATAACATATTGGGTAAAAATTATTAAACTTGTGTTTGATTTCCAAACTCTCGAAACTTAATTGTCGCACCTCGTAAAACAAGCTTATTTTCATTCTTATATAGATCGATTTCATTCAAACGAAATTCTGCATCAGTAGTATACATATCCTGCGACATACATAGATACGCATCATTTAATGGTAATTTTTCGTTAATAAATTCTTTCTTGAAATATAAATATTCCTTGTATGTATTCACCTGCACTAAGTCACAAACACATATGGTGGCAGTTTCCTTCTGTCTATCATTACATGCGATCATTACCCAGTAGAAAGTTATAATTAAGTGTTATTTTACCCGGTTAATTATTGTTAATTTGCAATGATAACCGTAAAAAGTCGCGCGAATACCTACAATTAAGATTAGAAATCGAAAGGAAGGACCTTATAGTGTATAATTTCTCTTCGCACTAGTAGAAAAATTTCCTTTTTTTTTTCTTTGCTTTTAAGGCATAACGACGTGGGTTTTAATCATTAAATCTATTTTGCTATTAGTTTATCTTATTAAGAAGACAAGAAAGTTAACTTTGACTACTACATTTAATCCTAAAAGGAAGAATTTATTTTTGTTGGAAGAAGTTGAAGCCCAGATATGGGCCAGGTACCCAGTTTGGATCCGGCACTTGCTTCAGGATAATGGCGCCGAGTTCAATTTAATGAGGGAAAATGAATTTTCACATTAATAATTTATATTAACCACTATTAAATGTCAAAAGTGTTTCATAGACATAGTATTAATATAATTAAATTAGTTCGACAGATCTGTGACCTACTAGGTCCCGAGTTCGATTCCCAGCGAGGGTGTGACAACAGCAAAAAATTTTCCCTCATTAACCTGAGTTAGTTTATATATATTGATTGTTTAAACGACTTAATAATTGATTTGAGACATTTTAATAGAAAGCCCGCCGCAACGAAGACGTGAACGGTTAATTGTACTGTATGTAATCATTATCCGTTGCATCTCTAGGTGAAGCCTAGGTGTATCTATTCTAATTAATTTCAAAATATCAAACAATTTTCAAATTAATGTACAGGTGCAAAATAATAAAATGAATGTGAAGAGTTATTAGAAGTATGGGATATCGTATGCGCTTTTGAAATTGATTTTTTCAGTAGTTTGAAGTAAAAAAATGTGACGATAAATATAAGTGTTGTTATCTACCACCACGCTTTTTAAAAGTCTGATGATACAAACGTTTTAAACAGAATTCAAATCAAATTGAAATTCAAACTCCTTATAGAATATACATAATATGTACATAAATATCCACTTTTTATACTACTACACATGTATTCGTCAATCGTCTCTATCTTGAAATAACACAATTTGAATGAATAATAAGAAATTCTGAAACGCCGGTAAAAGTCAGTGTGCCTTATGAGTACTTTAGTTTTTATCTACTTATTGCTTACAATTACAATTATTTATTAATATACGAAGGCTAATCTCTCCTCCGCCCTTGGTCCAATTATAAATCGAAATAATTATTTATTTTCACGTCACATTGTAACCTACTGCTAGATACAGACTAACACTACAAAATCAAAAGTCTGGGCATGCTAAAACCTTTCTCTACGATAGAATATCAAGTTTGGGAGTTTCATAAAGATATCAAAATGGAGCGTGTCGACCAACTAGCGGTGATTAAATACTTGCGATTAGATAAGATAAAGAAAATTTTCCTGCATGGCTCGTGATAACGGATGAATCCTTAACTGAAGATGCAACCGTCAGCAAGGAAGATAATTTTATCCGTTTTATAGGATTGTGAGGGTGTAATTTTGGTAGATTTCCTGTAGAAAGGGGGCACAATAACAGGTGCTTATGGTGCCAATTTAATTACGCCATTTGATAAAAGAAAAACGTCGGGGAAGTTACGCATATGCTAGGTGTTACATTGCATCCAACCAAACGTGAATTAGTTGAGATATGTATATGTGCGTTAATCTTTTTTCTGAGTGGCATTAGAAATGCTAGAAAATCGATGGTAAAAAGGTGGACAACTAGGGTGGGTGGATCTGCTTGCGAATTTCGATGATTTAGAGAGACCGTAGGTTCAACCATAACGACGAGGTTCTTAAAGAGAAACCAGACTAAGACAAGCACCTGAAAGAGGGCAGCTACTCTTTCAGTACTCCGGGTGGCAGAGATCACGAGGATCGGTATGGCACTCTGATGCACAATACTGCGATGTGAAAGGCAACGGGAAACCACCACATTATGATATCCCAATAAAAACACACCAAATCAAATGAGTAAAGCACTCCGGACGTAAATTAGTCCCCCATTCGGATGTCCGGTCGGGGACTACCTCGGGAGATGTCATCAATAAGTGCAATAGGGAAAATTTGAAAGTTAAGATGAATACATTAGAATTAGATACAGTAGGTATTACTGAAGTCCGTTGGCCCGAAGCTGGAGACTTCTGGAGTAGGGAGTTTAGAGTAATACATACAGGATCGGTAGAAAATAATTTGGCGGCAGGAATTGTAGTGCGTAGCAAAGCAGGGCAGGGTGTAGAATGTTATTTATAAAAAAGCGATAGGATAGTGATAGTTAAATTAAAAAGCCGGTAAAAATAGTATTAGTGTGCAGGTCTACATGGCTACATCATCTTACAATAATGAAGACGTAGAAGCCGTTTATGCAGATATGGAAGACGTGTTAGGTTTAGTGGACGGGCGGGAAAACCTAATAGTTGTAGGAGATTTCAACGCAGTAATAGGTGAAGATAAAGACGGTGCAATAGCAGGTTCTTTTGGATTAGGTAATAGAAATCATAGGGGAGATAGACTGGGGGAGATGGCAGGTGATTTAGGGAGATATCAATTAGATTACATACTTATGCAAAGATTTAAAAATCAAATAGACTGTAGGAGTTATCCAGGAGCAGATTTAGATAGCGATCATAACTTTGTAGTTATGAAGACCAATCTTAAATTGAAAATAGATTAGATTACTGTTCACAAATAGTTAAGGATGTGGGATGTTCTAGTTTTAGGGAAATGCGAAAATTAGCTCGGGATAGGAAGTAATGGAGGTGCGTGTCCAATCAGTCTTAGGACCGTAAAATATTTGTAAATAGGGTAGAGACGGAGAAGCAAAATCAGCGGTTATTTAAACATCTTAAATTTTCATTAATTTGGAGTCGCTTCTTTTATATTTAGAAATTACAAATCTCGTTTTAAGGGTTTATTTTTAATTTTTTTCTCCTCAAAATGGTATTATTATATTTATGTGATAACCCTGATCGCAAGTGGTGGTAACGTTGTGTCTATGAGACTTTTCTCTTTGCAGTAGGTACTGCGTATAAAAAATGATTATCTAAAAATAATCTTTTCGTCTGTTTGGAGCCACTAATGACGTATTAACAGAGCGTTTCGTAATACGCGAAGCCGTGTCTTTTTTATTTAACCCCAATTTATGGACGGGCCGATGTTTGGTGGTGTTAAATTACATCAGAAGTATTTCTTTGTTCTATCGCTTCTTGAACGACGTAGTCGCGATGAAGTTACCACGAATCTGGTCGAGAAAAAAAAAACTATAGAAAAGAACTTAAAATAGTCAGTAAGTGGTCGTTTCGTAATTTATCTTCTGCATACAATACGATTCATATAATAGATTGGAATGGCGTTTTAATAAGTAACATATGCTCCAACATTTTAGAGAAAGGAAGGTTTATTAACGCTTCAGTTTTGTGGTGGCAAATTAAACTAATTGATGAGGTTCTTTAGGAGGAACTGACCAATTTTAAAATCAGTAAAGAAATAAACAATTTACTCGCTTGTCCACGAATAAAACAAATAACTTATTTAAATGATTCGCAGGAAGCTGTATACGTACAGCTTTACGATGAATTTATATCATTATTTAGGAGAAGTAAGTAGGTATAAATTTGGAGGCCCACGCCATCTTATCAATTTTAAAATTGGTACGTGTTTATTTTATAACGAGACAGCTAATAAAAAATATTACCTAAATTATTAAAAGTTAAAAAAAAATTAAGATAGCAATGGATAAACATAGCCTAACTTCTTAGCTTACCAACTGAGGTTATGGCTGTCTTAGGTTTCTTGCTTAATTTTTACTGTTTTTTCAACGTAATGTTCTTCTTTTTTAATATTTCGTAAAATGGCTGGATTAATTCAGTCCCAATAAAGTCTGAATTTAAAGTGACAAACTCAAACTTTTTCTAAAGTTGGACTCATTACGCTAACCGACTTTACTCTTGATCAGAAAATAATGTTGGTGAAAATCGTGTGAAAACGTCTAAAAAACAAATGAAACTCAATGATCTACATTCGATATTCAGAATGTTATCGTTTAATTGAAACTTTTAATTAAAAAACCGGTCATGTGCAAGTCGTACTTGCCTCCGAGGGTTCCATACAAATAAATATATGTAAATAGTTCAATCGTGACGAAGATATTTCTTGCTTTTTCCGAGTATTTTTTAAGCTTCCCCCAAAATCAATTTGAAAACCTATAATTAGTATTTTACAATTAAAAATTTTTTTTGTGATGCAACTATTTCGAATTTTTCTTTCTGCTTATCCTATATGAGTTTTCAAAATTTCTTTACTTTTTGGGCCAACGGGAAATATTTTATAGGTTTTGATTCCTTTGAGAGTGTCAAAATATGCGGCATTAACGTACGTATCTTTTATGATCTTTTCACAGCTCCAAGAGATTATAGAACTGAGTGTTTAATATTAATTTCAATAATTTGGAACGTCCACACGTTCCTGAGAAAGAAGGTGTTGACAGGTAGAGGGTTTAAGGATTCGTTTTTTCCTCTTGAACTACGGAATCCTAAACTTTCTTTAAATTGTTCTGTTACATATTACTATTACTTATCTGGGAGAATATTTAGGTCAAAGATGCATGGCGGTTGATTTTGAAACATGATGAACCCATTAGCCCATTTGCTACCAGGTAGTTACGCTAGAGAAAATACTACAGCATGCGTAATAAATGCACATGTAATCCTATTTCCGTCTACATGTTATAGATACACGTATGTATGCATGTGTAATGTGAAATAGTATGTGTATTATAGTTTGTCATTAAGAGTGGGAGTAGTGGGTGTAACAATAACGTCTAGACAAAGTCTGCTAGCGTAATCTGGTGACAAAATTAGCTTGTTTACCGTGTACAAAATAGACAAGATTCCTATGGGCCAATACATGCGAGCTGCTGTTTCTTGTTAAACGACGTCTATAATAATGTAATTGGCTTGATGGTAGAATGACATGGCAAGGAAGCAAATCATACTGACGTTAAACCAACTATGTGTAATATTTTTACATTGTATGCCACAGAAATTCTACAAAATTCGGCTACAGGCGACTGAGTGTTTTACATAGATATCAGTACATATGAGATTTATATCAAAAAATGACTATTTATTTATGAATATCTATTTTGTCCCCTTCAAACTATCCCCCACCAGATATTATACACTTGTGTCAACGTTTTTTCTAATGCTCGAAGCATTTCAAAAAATAATTTTTTGTGATCTTGTTCAATCTCCTCAATCGTAGCGTAGTATCGTCTTTTCATGGGCCTCTTCAGTTTCGGGAACAAGATAAAGCCACAAAGGGCCAGATTCGGCGTTATAGGGTGGCTGTGGCATTATTAGTGTGTTATTTTTGGCCAAAAATTCCCTCACAAACAACGATGTGAGCAGGGACGTTATCATAGTGCAAAAGCCAAATTTCGTTCTTCCGCAAATCCGGGTGTTTCTGGCGGATTGCTTCGCGTAAATTGCTCATAACTTGCAGGTAATATTTTTTATTGGCCGTTCTATCTTGTGACAAGAACTCATAATGTACCACACTCCTGCAATCGAAGAAAACTGTAAGCAAAATCTTCACCTTCGACCAAACTCGGTGTGCTTTTTTCGGTTTTGGCTCGTCCGCCAGCCTCCATTGGGACAATTGAGGGTCATAACCGTAAACCCATGATTTGTCATCAGTTATGACCCTCTGGAGCAAATTTGTGTCGTCGCGGACAGAGTTACCAATGTTAATACGATGCTGTTTTTGGTCGTAATTGAGCAAGTTTGACACAAATTTCGCGGCGACCTGTCTAATGCCCAAATCATCGGTAGGAGTCAGTCATTGATATGACTTTTCTGTTAACATGAATGCGATATTCATTTTAGGGTATAATGTATATCTGTCAAGACCCTCTTTCTCAGGAATACGTAGAAGTATCAAATTGAAATTAATAAAAAATAGGCACTCAGGTCTGCAATTTCTTTTAACTCAACGCAGTCAAATGATACTAGAAATTTGACACTCGCAAGGGAACCTCGAATCATGAAATTTGGCAAAAAGCAATGTCTTATTAAAGCACAAATGAAAGCAAAATCCCGAAAATCGTAAATTTGTAGTTACATTACAAACATATTTTTTTTTATTGTAATATTGTAATAATACATTGTGGGTAGAAAATCGACTCGGAAAAAGCGGAAAAGATCTTTAGAAGACTCGATTTGTCCGGAATCCTTTGTATAAGAGTCCTGCTCGCTCGTTCTTGGCCAGTTTTGAAGGTTCCATAATGAAAAATGGAACCCTTTTAGGATCACTCACATAGGGTCGTCAGTCCTAAGACTGGTTGTACACGCACCTACACTCTTTCCCAATCCTAAGCTAATCTTCTCATTTCCCTAAGACGAGAACATCCCACATCCATATTTAGAGCAGTTATAACCCCTGTTGTTTCTGCTTCTAATGTCTGGTGTCTACCCTATCTCGCCTGTTACTTATTATTATTATTCCATAGTGCCTTCTGTTTTCCTGGTCATTCTTATACCTCCTCATTTCTAACCTTCTCTCTATCCACTCATTCGCCTGGAACACCACACTTTTAACCTTTTCTTTATTGATATGAACTTTTTTTTTTCTATAACTTTTATGTTATTTTAATTTTGTTAAAAAGAAAAAAGACGTCAAATCAAAACTCCAGAGCGAAACTTCTTTTAGAAGTAGGTTGGGGAAAATCCTTCAACACCTACTTTATTTTATTGTATGATTTGATTTTCAATATGTACGGGAAATTAGATTTCCCCGCACCAATTTCTATCCCCTGTGTGTAGGACATTAGAGGTTGTTTTAAGAAATCGTAAAACATGTGTTTTAAACAGTTTTTGTCTGACAATTACACCCAGGAAATAGAATTTTTCATATTGACGTTTAGTCTCTTCTTCCAGTGCCTTCTTAAGGAAGCCGAGCCTCTCAATTAAAGGGGCCCCTTTTTCATAAGTTATTTAGTTTATAAGCTGTGTACTATTAAAGATAAGTAAAAGACTTAAAAATTTTATAAACACTTGAATGGTGTTAGTTATTTTTATAAAACTTCGCACTTTTTGTCAGTAATCTCATAAAAAAAGTAATTTTTTGTCGACTAGATTTATCGACCAATCACTTTGAGAAGATTAATGGTTGTAAAATGTGACTTTTATTTGACATAAAAAAATATTATTCAGGTTTTTTATACACTATTAGAACAAAAAAGAAAAAGTAAATAGGTATTTTCGTTCCTTCATTATTATTGAAAAAATTAGAAATATATTATTATAAGAAACGTAATTTTACTTCATAAGCTTATAATATTTTTGACTTTAATGAAGAAAATTTCGTGTTGGTGATTAAATCCCAACTGGTGGTTTCAAAAATAAACAAGGCGTAAATAAATTTTGGCATCAAACTCTGACGTTTATCTTTCGACACAATGCCGCTTATTATAATCGCATATTGTCATCATTATTTGCTATAATTTTAACTTTTTCCAAGCTTTAAAACTAAACATACGTGTAATGTAAAAAATTAGAATTTGTTAGTTAGAAGCTTTCAGATGTGGTGTTATAGGACGGTGTTAAGTTAGCTGTTAACCGTGTAGGTTACAAATGAGCAAGTGTCAAATATAGCGAAAGGCATTATGAAAACCAATAAGAATTAGGCTAAATAAGTTAGTAGGACACCTTCTCAGACATGAAAGGCTAGGTTAAAGTCATATTAGAAACAGATACAGGAGTGAAGAGGGGTAGATCTAAATAAACGAAAAAAAAAGATGAAGATTGCTCTAGTTTTTGAGAAATGCCAATAATGGGATATTCGGGATGAGGACATTATGATAATGATGGTGATGTTTAGTCATACATGTCTGTCATGAAAATAAAATCGTTTTTCATACTGTGGCGAAAAAATTTTTATTGTTTTTTTTGTGTAAATATTTTGTACATATATTTTTCCTAATTTTATTTCTGCAATGTAGAGTACGACTTCTTATCTTTTGCATGCCTTTGTTTCCTTTCTGTTTCTATTCTATTGTCCCTAATCACCTTTACCTAGAAATCTAACTGCAACCGTTTCTGCATGCACCTTGTACTAATAGCTGGCTTTTCCCTTAATTACCTTACCTAAAATTCTATACTGTTCAACTTCGTCAATTCTTCGTATATATAGTAAATAATGACTCTGGCATCAGTGGTCGCTAATTGGGGCGAGTTTGCACCCCGGCCATTATTCGGGGCAGAACTGCACCATGATATTATTTAAATACGTAATGAAAAACTTTGTTTAAACAAATACATAAACAGATGTGTTCATTCTATTTATAAGTTCAAATGGGCGTTGAAACATATAATACACCCGCCATTGTATTTAGATTGTGTTAGTATTATTTTGAATGGGTTATTACTGTAATATGTATCTATACTATTATTACATTATAATTTTTCTATAACTTTTATTTGCTTCATTATTTAAGATAATTCAACTTCACCAGAAATTCTCGCATTATTGATATTTCTTTGATATTTCTACGTATTTTACATTATTTGTGATCAGCAGTGTCGACTCAAAGGATTATCTTAAGCGATTATTTATTTTAATCAAGCAGTTCCAAGGTCGATTAATTAAAGTATTTGTCAGACGAATCCATCATTTGAAATCTTTAAATTTATGATTTGCCTTTTTTTATGCAGGGTTTAATTTAAACGTTAAAAATGTATTAAATAGGTCCCAATTTTATGGTTGAATTATAATAACTAGGTAATATACGAAAAATTTTCTAAATGTTAAGATTTATAGAGTCGTTGTTTGGTAACGCATTTTCCAAAAGCTGAAAAAACCCACATCTCGAACTATTTGCAAACAATAATCTAATTTAGGCCTTTGTCTGCTCTGCTCCACTTTACTCCTGTTTATTATTCTAATATGTCTCCAACTAGACCTTCCTGTCTATCTCTACTATTTCCTGTTGATTGTTATAGCGCCCTCTGTTCTACTTTTTGTGTTGACGATATTTTCATCATTTCCCTATAACTCTACCGTTTAAACGTTTTATTTAATCTCTAATATTCGCCGCACATACCTACTATCCACGTTTTACACCCGTATAGAGCCCTTCTCCAAATATACACATTCAATTTCCAACACAGAAGTGATTTCGTTTTGTTTAAAGCAGCCTGACCCTGAGTCACTGTTTAGTTTATTTTGCACATTAGTATGTACTCATTTTGTATGTACCTAATGTAAAATCCTATGACAGGGTGGAATCCACGTGCCGCCTTTATGATAAAAAGGACACTTCGATAAAAATGTGTGTCAAGAATACCGCAAAAGAAATGTCGAATATATTTTCTCTCTTGTAAGCCTTTGTCTACACTTTCGTTTTTTGCGTTTGATGTTTGTTTCAAAGAGTTTGATAATAATGACACTTTAAAAACCTAATCGGTTAAAATGAGAAATATGTGTTATCTCGTCTAGACAGAACGACAAAACGAGTGTTTTATTATTAGTGTGTAAACTGTTCCGATGAAATTTTTGCTTTATTGTCAGTTATAATAGTATACCGCCTATAGGCATATATATACAAAGTATAATTATTTCTTATTGTGACTGGTTGATTTTTTAATTTCAGAACTATAACCGATAAAGAAATGTTCCAAATTAGAAAATAAACCTAATTTAATCGGTTGCATGTTAAGAGGTTTTTTACCTATTGGAAAAAATTATATCATTTAATTAGGATTTATCAGGTACTAATTGAAAGATACTGTCCCGATAGAGTACAACAGAAAGATTCTATTGAAATGGTTCATGACTTCGTTATAGCGGGCTTTCCATTAAATGCAAACTTCACAATAGGGTTGTCACTGTTTTGTTAACCGAGAACCGGCCCTGGACGTGATTTTTGGTATCACACATTTCACTAAAATTGTGATAATGTTTTGTCTTTGGTGGCGTATCTGGCGATTGATACAAAAACCGCTCTTTTGAGAGCTTTTGTTAGTGAAAACCGGTCAAACCGATGGAAATCCGACAACCCTATTTCACAAACTTCCCTAACCTTATTAAATCTCATCAAAGAATTGTAAAATCGTTTGGGAAATCCTAGACAGTTTTCGGGTTTCGCGGCTAATTATCTCATGGCTTATATTTTTATCTGCTAATTTTTAAATACTGGTATGTAAGGGAAGAAAAGGTAGAGAAAGAGCGAATAAAGATAGGAGACGAAGATTAGAATAAGTGACCTATTTTAGGTATCTAGGCAGTCAGAACGAAAGGAGCAGTAGGGATATAAATCAGAGGATAGCGCACGGTCAAGTCGCCTTCAATAAAAAGAAATCACTTCTATGCTCGCTCAACGGTTAATTAAGAGAAAAAAATTGTTAAAGGTGTATGTTGGACGGTGGGTGCGGTAGAAAAAAAGCGTTTGAAATGTGGTGTTACAGGCGAATGATGAGGATACCGCGGATAGTGAAGGTTAGAAATGAAGAGGTACACTTCCTTTACTGTCTGTAGCGATGTGACCTTCAGTTTGACCGGCGCAAAGTAGATAAGAACAGCACTAGGCCAGAAAAGGAAGGAGACAACTCTCGGCCAAACTCTTAACAGACGAAAAGCGTATAATCCGTACAGTACTGCACGGAAAAATTGATCATTTTATCCACTACAATTGCATTGTTCAAATGTGCTGTTATTGATACCATTTACTACTGAAAAAATCAACGAGATGTTTATTTGTATTTGAAGACATATTAAAGGTTTTAACGCTTGTTTTCGACTCACACTACTATTCATGATTGAACAAAACTTTCGGCAGGTACTGTACGGAAAAGTATGTTTAATGAACAAGAGTCGAGAGTATAATGAGCTTTTTTCTCCCTACCTATGATTTTGCCAGCGCGCATCCAAGACACTGGAAGGGGCTCTGGAAGTCAGTAAGAAATAGGCAAGATAGGTTGGTAGGACACTTTCTAAGGCATGAAGGTCTAGTCAAAGACATATAAGAGGTATGTTAGGATTTCAGAATAAGATTTCATATTAAACTAACACTTCTAAAGGATGTCTAATTTGTATGTATGTTTAATTACAGTATATTCAGTATATAGTTACATTAGATTGACGGATTTGTGATCTAATAAGTACGGTTTGTCGCTGTTGCTGTTGTTATCTCTCGTAGTTTAGTAGTCAGCCAAAGGTTTTTTTCCCTCATTAATTTGAGGTAGTTTGTAGTGGGTTAAAAATTCAAAAATGAATTTTCAGAATAAGATTTCATAAAGTAGAGGTAGACCTAGATTACATTACCGTTCTAAAATAGTTAATATCGGTTGTTCTAGTTTTAGAGAAATGCAAAGATTAATTCAGGACAGGGAAGAGTGGGTGGAGGTACGTGTCCGACCAGTCTTAGGACTGACGACATTATGATGATGAATTTCGATATACCAACTTCAATGAATTGATATGTATTGAGACCAACAAACATTAATTAAAGCGCGGAGTAGTAAGTAAGCAAAAGATATCGCTACAATTGAAAAGTCATTAAACTTCACTTTTCGGAAATTTTTTCAATGCAGACATACCTGTCCGATAGCATCCGTCGTTAAGAGTGACAATAAATAGTGATAAGGTTTTTATGCCCATTATATTTATAAGTAGTAAATTTTTTGCTCTGTTTGAATCGGTATGAGCGTGTATTAGGTTATACGAGGGTGGATTGATAAGTTTCCGGCCTGACCAAGAAAAACAAGGTTTTTAAAAATTTTTTTTTTTTATTTCTCAACATAATCTCCTCCAAGGCTGATACATTTCTCATAGCGGTGTTCCAGTCTATTAATGCCATCTCTATAGACTGATTCGTCAAGCTCCTCAAAATAACCATTTACAGCTTCGATTACTTCTTCATTGTCCGCAAATCTCTTACCGCCAAGCCATTTTTTGAGATTAGGGAACAGAAAATAGTCACTCGGGGCTAGGTCTGGAGAGTAAGGAGGGTGCGGCATCAATTCAAACTTTAGATCGTTGATTTTAGCCGTCGCAACGATTGACGTGTGCGCTGGTGCGTTATCGTGATGAAACAAGATTTTTTTCTTCGCCAGATGAGGTCGTTTAATTTTCACCTCGTGGCTCAAACGTTGCAATAAGTCTGCGTAGTATTGACCAGTGATAGTATTACCCTTTGCAAGGTAATCAATGTATATAATACCTCTTGCATCCCAAAAAACAGTAGCCATAACCTTGTTCGCCGAAAAAATTGTTTTTGCCTTCTTTGGAGTTGGTTCCCCTGGTCCAATCCACTGTTTAGACTGTTCTTTGGTTTCAGGAGTGTAGTGGTGGACCCACGTTTCGTCAACGGTTACGAATCGACGCAAAAATTCGCTTGGATTACGCTTATACAATGACAAATTTGCGGTAGAAATGTTTTTTCGAATCAATTTTTGGTCGACTGTTAGCAAACGCGGCACCCATCTTGCACAGAGCTTTTCCATATGCAAATGTTGGTGCAAAATATGTTGCACACGTTCATATGACATCTTACAGGTCTCAGCTATCTCACGCACTTTCAATCTGCGGTCTCCCAGCACTATTTGATGAATTTTTTCGATCATATCTGGAGTTGTGACCTCAACGGGGCGTCCTGAGCGAGGCCCATCAGAGGTGCTCACACGACCCTTTTTAAACTCGGAAACCCACTGCTTAACGGTTGAATATGACGGGGAGGATGTCCCCAGTGTTGAGTCCATCTCTTTTTTAATTTCCTTCGGCGTTAACCCCTTCAAATAAAAGTATTTGATGACAGCACGATTTTCCTGCTTTTCCATTTTTACGAAAACCACAGAGGCGTCTTGTTCAGCGTGCTGTCAAACCTACACTAGCAAGGAGATCGGGCTGAAACTATAGCTACAAGCTATCCAAGGATGGTACTATATAATGTCACCTCAAGGTAGGCCTAGTGGCGTCATCTCTTGGTTAGGCCGGAAACTTATCAATCCACCCTCGTACACTTAAGTGTATTTTTCAGCCGTATAAAGTGCGGTATGAAGCACCTATTTGAGTTTACGAGCGTCTGGCAGATATATAGTTTACTTGCTGGGTCAGACAGTCTGGCCGCATAAAATTCTACACTGTCCCAGACGGACGTATTGATTTCAACCGCTACTTTATATGTATACATCCATACATTTGATGTATGTACAGATGTTGAACATTATATGCCTATCTAGGTATATATCTGCAGCATATATTCCTATGTTTGCGTGCGTGTTAGGGGAAAGAAAAAAGATTATTTCGGTGGTTAATCAATATTCCATGAATCCACTGGGCCGCTCTTTCTTTCAGTATTTGTAATGCAGTTTTTGAATTTTTGTGAAGGTGATAGTATTAGGTGTACCTCAATGTCAGTTTTATTATTAACGAGTTTAATGTTTCATGTGCCTTCACATGCTCCTTATTGAGCTCACTGATCGACAGTTAGCATAAAAATAGGATACGACAGATCCATACCAAGAATAATAGATGCAGGCGTCCCTCATGGTTTTCTCCTAGGTCCTGTAATATGCCGATAATACCCTCATAACATCCTCAGCCCAAATACGAATAGTCACGATTAAAATGATAATCAGCTACTTAGTAGAACTTGAAAAACGGCTGAGAATTTAAATAAAAGTGCCTAAAAGCCTGCGAAAGTAAAACCGAAACAGAAAACACAGGATGTTAAACGCCTATCCCCATACAAACTTATAATTACTGATTTTCAATATTTCATAGGCAGGAAAATACATCTCAAAAATGAAAGAAAATACCTTAGAGCAATATTTGATGATAAAGCTCTTCCATTTTAANAAACAGAAAACACAGGATGTTAAACGCCTATCCCCATACAAACTTATAATTACTGATTTTCAATATTTCATAGGCAGGAAAATACATCTCAAAAATGAAAGAAAATACCTTAGAGCAATATTTGATGATAAAGCTCTTCCATTTTAAAAAATACTGCAAACAAAAAATTTTTAGTAATAAACACAAGGAAAAACGAATAACAATATTTTATTAATGAGCTGTATGTGCTTGCCTATTAACTCAAAGTTTATCAAATTGCGCTTCCCCTTAGACTGGTCGCACCTCCCAGTTTGGAAAACGCTGTCGTAGGGTCACTCAAGATAGTCTGACTTCCAAGAAAACGCAGCATAGAAACTGCTATATTTACTACTGTGCAAAAATATCAAATTAAGGAACGAAATCAAATGTGTAAGGTAACACATACGTCCGCATTTTACATACGGATCCATCATATGGAAGCACACGAAATCAAGCAAATCAACAGCTATAGGAGCTTCATGGTACATCAGAAACACCCAAATCCAACGTGAAATGAACATCTACCTATTTGATGATTTTCTAAACAAACTTAAGAAATTACCGAAAACTTGAACCTACACGAAGATCCTGAGATCGCCACTCCAAAAAACATAAGTTATATAACAACAGAAATCCAACCACATGATGAATATGCAAGGCCAAGAGCCAACCTCCCGCATCAGTACAACAGAAGAAAAGAATGTAAACTTTACTTTTATGTGTCTCGTTGTACAACTTATAATGGGACTAAAGATAAACTGTAATAAACAGTGATTGCCAATGTTTTTCAGAGGTGCAAATGTAGAAACCAATGAATCGGTGGAGTTTGGAGTTGCGCAACCCAGGGTCAAGGTTCATGAGATTCAGAACTACCTCTAATCGACTACGATACGGCAAGGACAGGGTTATATTTTTCACGCGTATTTGGGTATGTACCTACATGAAATTGTTTATATCCTCTATTAAGGTGTATATGGATTTCGAGGATAGGTTTTGTTTTTATAAAAATCAAAATGGCGACCGTGAAGCAGAAAATGTCGGGTAACATATTGAGTGGCATATCACTGAACAGGTCTTTCAGAAATCAAGACGTTTTTATCTGTAGTACTACAGATGGCGTTTACCGCGCCATGTGTGGTATTTTCTAAAACGCGCTGTTAAGACAGCAGGTAAAAGTTGGTCTGTGTTCTGTCGGAGCCGCCAGCGTCGCGCTGATGAGATCCTAAAAGATCGAAATCGCGATCCGCGTCTGGCAGTCTCGACAGAATACAGACCACTTCGAATTATTTTATTCGATTATGGTGACGTGGCTATCACGTTGAGGTTAGCTACGCCGGGATTCGTTTCAGCAAGTAGATATCCATATATTTAAATGGACCTTGTTGGAGCATACGTAATCCTAAAATGTAGCATCGTACTACAGATGGCGTTTACCGCGCCATTTGTGGTATTTTCTAATCAAGACGTTGTTTACTAAATTATTTTACAATCATAAGCTTCGTTTAAGAATTACACAACCTGAAAATAGGATCTCTACACAGGACTTAGGGAATAGGAACTGTCTCAGCAAAACATGTTGCACTCTTTAAAAACCTCAAGTACAAAATAGTAGATGATAAGGACAGTATAAGTTGTTGTTCCGTTATTTATCGACACTACTAGGAATGGATCGCAATTGCTATCGTATTAGATCTCATCAGCACTCTTTATTGAAGGCAAGTTGATATTGTATCGACAATATTGTTTTACCTACCTATCACGTATGTATATACGTATAATGTCAGGTATGTCGCCGATTCAGGTGGACATGCTGTTTATTTTTATTGATTCGGAATAATGTTTTCGCGCCTGGCTCTTCATTTAACATGTATGTATATGGCGCGCATATAAGAGGGTTCCAACTTTCGGAGGCATTAACTACCAACTGACAACGTACGTGAATAATAAATGACCGAGGCCCCGAAAAATTGACGAAAAAAACAACAGCAAAGAAAACGCCTCATCGTCGACGGTACCTGGTCGTACTTCACGTAACCTCTACCGAATAACCAACCTACCTACCAAACAGCGTTCGTCACTGTATTGGACATGGTCAAACTGCAGCTAACATACACACACTAGGTGGTGTAATGTGGTACAAATCTGACCCTTCATACAAACGGATTTTATTAAGAAATCATCTACGTGGAAATAGTCTAAAGGCATCACACTATCCAATTACTGACAATCAACCGTCATCTACAGTCTATTTCAATTTGTTAGGATTGTGACCTTGAAGAAATCTGCGCGAAGATAGAAAGAATACACACTAGGGGTGAGCAAGACAGAAATAGTTGGAACAAGCTTGAACGAGCAGAGCTCTCGATGGGCGGTCTTAGGAGATCGGCTAGAACTGTACAGTACTAGACGAAAATATTTAGCAATTTCTTAAAACAAAAATGTATATAAATTAACAATAGAAAATAAAGAAAAAGTTTTATAGATGTGTAGAACGTTAAGTTAATTCACTTGTTATTATTTTTGGCTAAATATGCTTTTAAATAAAGCATATTCTTAAATTTTATAGGCAGTTTAAATAATTTTTCAAATGGTACTGTACACTTTTGTCTAGTTTTCGCTCGATGATCGGTGGAGAAATGAGCTCCGCAGACAAATATGATTGAATTCGGAAATATGCTACGGCGCATCCGAATAAAGGGAAAGGGCATATCTCTTACTTCTTGAAACGAACAGTAGTTAGTTTTACTGCTACTAAAGTATTTCATGTGTTAAGCAAGGCCTTACCAAAGTATCAACTTGGCCCCGCTAGATATTTACCGAAAATGATTCTCTGTCAAAATTTTGAAGCTTCTAGTGATTCTCGACGTGCAGATCCGAAAAATATATATATATATATCATACGAACGTACGTACAT
>NW_020442313.1:1860906-1874280 GCF_000699045.2 Agrilus planipennis
ACTAGACCTTCATGCCTGAGAAGGTGTCCTACCAACCTATCTCGCCTATTTTTTATTGACTTCCATAGAGTCCTCTGTTCTCCTATTCTTTCCAATACCTCTTCATTTCTAACCTTTTCTACCCACGATATCCTCATCATCCGCCTATAACACCACAGTTTCCAAAGATAAAAAAATATTTTAATGTGGTCATCGATGATGTTTGACATGCATTCAGAACATCAACTCGAGAGAAGCCGCGAGTAAAACGTAGTACGAGGTGGCGTTTTTAAGTTCGCGGAAGGGGGGAGGGGTAAGAAGTGGATATAAAGGTACGAATTTATTTTTTCTTGCCAATATATTCACCTTCTATCCTTATACATTTTTGTGATCTTTCAATTAACTTAGTATACCGTCGAAAAAAATGTTTTGTCTTGGTTTGAAAAATACGCCCAAAACTGCATCCTTCAATTCTTCGTCGCTTGAAAATTTCCTCCCACAAAGACTTTTAAGTTTGGGAATAGGTTATAATCGCTGGGAGCTAGGTCAGGTAGGGTGGGTGAGCCAAAATTCCGAAGGCCACCTTGCAGGGCAGCCGTCGCAACGCGGTTCTTGTGAAAAGGCGCGTTGTCGCGCAGAAGGAAGTTACCTTTGATCAATTTTCCTCTTCTTTTTTCTTTGACTGTTTCCTTTAACTGCTCGACTATTGAAGCAAAGTATTCTCCAATAATGGAGATACCTTTATCTTTATAATCGATCAATAGGATCCCTTCTAAGTCCCAAATGACTGTCGCCATGATTTTCCCTGCCGACTGTGACACCTTAAACTCCTTGAGTGGTGGTCTGCCTTTCTTGTGTCATTGTGTAGAGTCCTGTTTGGACTCAGGTTCATAATGATGAATCCAGGTTTCGTCCCTAGTAACAATTCGAGTCAATAATCCATCTTTATCTTCACTACAGAGGTGCAGAAACGCGCGAGAAAACTCCACACGCTGTTGTTTCTCGGCACCCATCTTTAGTCATGCCAAGATGATCGTGAACAATTTTAAAAATGGTTATATCTGATACTCCTACCATATCTGCGAACTGTTCTTCTTAAATCTGGCATCTTCCAATACTAATTTTTCGACTTGATTTCCGGAGTGGTCACCTCGATCGACCGGGCTGGCCGTGGGTCGTCTTCAAGTGAGTCCTGCCTTGCTTAAAGAGGGTATGACACTTGTAAACCATGTTTTTACTTGGACAAGAATCCCCGTAAACGTCCTTGCTTGGTATGGATCTTTATAACAGCGCGGTACTCGATTTTCTCCATATTTCACAATTTTCACAAATGTTCCCGATTGACTTGTTTCGTCGACAATAGTTCAAAGAGATTGGTATTTATATTAATAATGAGTTGCTTAATTCGTAGTGACTCGAGTAAGTACCCTCACTAGTGACCTACCCACCCTTTCCTCGAACTTAAAAACGCACCCTCGTATCATATATTCCGAGCAGTCGATATTGGCTAAGCGCGGCTGCTTCTAGTAGCCGCATCTAGCCAAGTGGCTTAACTATTAAATAATGTATTTTACTATGTATAGTAATAGGTCTTTTTTGAAAATACTTAGCATTGATTTCCAAATTTTGAAGAATAATGTCTAATTACATTGTGGTCAGGCCCGTTATAATGATGTATTCAACTCCTAACGCATTATTTTATTCAGAATATCGTCTCCGCGCTTCGTCGTGTAACCGAGTGGCAAGCTGCGTTATTTATTTGTTTACTGACCATGGGGATATGTATGCCTACAGACGTGATGTTGGCTGACTTGCATAACGTTGTAACATTAAAAAGAACGTGAACTCTTTTTAACATTTTCTTCACGATATGTCTTTTAAGATTACCATCTGATAAATAATACCATTTTCGTATACGAATGTGTATGAGGCCTTACACATAAGACTACGTACCTGATAAGTAAGTGTCGTAAAATGTTATTGTAAAAGTGGAGACCAATAATGCAGGGGCGTCTGCGGGGATGTTTTTTAAGGCCCAATTACTAAATTCTTTGCAGAAGGCTAAATTAATTCTCTGGGTCACCAATAGAGTGCCTCGCGATATCCTTTACTTTATTAAACTGCTTACTGCTAAGAAAATCCTCATCGTCCCCTTCCAGGCATGCCACAATTTTCTATTGTAGAATGAAACTAGGTTTGTATTTTTCTATCTGTGCTTCCCACTGAGACATTATGTTAAAAGTTAATAATTTCAACGGGAAGACAATAGACAAGTTTTACTCTATAAATTTGTTGCAGCCTACCAAGGTGATTAGTGTTTGTATTTCTCAATCGATGCTTTCCACTGAGAAATTATTTATAGCAGGTGTTGATAAGTTCAACCTAGCAACCCCAACTGGATAGACAGCATCAAATTCATAAATTCATAGAGGAAAACTTGTCTATTGTCTTCTTTTTGAACTTATCAATGTTTGATATAAATACAGTCAAAATCTGCTATAACGACACCGAAGGGACTACTCATATTTGGTCGTAAAAACCGATAGTCGTAATAGCCGGTGACGTTATTATTAAGTACTTAATACCTATTATTGAATGTATGATTAATGTATTCATATACAAAATAAAACTACATTTTATTTATTTTACATANATATATATGTTGATGTATTACATCTACGTGTAGTGCATATCATAAATATGTCATAGTTCAGGACCAGGGATGATTGTGAAATCTGCAAAAGTGTAATTCACATCAACGCCATAGTCCCTTTTAGAATAAAAAACTCATATATTAAAAAGGCAACAAAATAATCTGCACGAAGGAGCGACCCTTTTCTTTCATTATGTTACAAATATAACGTTTAATGACAATTGCACCGTACAGGTGGTTCTCTTGAAGTTGTTTGATGGCTGCAGTAGGACTGGCCCGCGGTTCCTTCTGCTGTGACCAGCCAGTGTTGGTGCGATGGTGGTGTAGTTACAGTCGAAAATAAAAAGTACTTTTTATTTTGTCTGGTCCTGGCGGAAAAGTAGTCGTCGTACGTTGGCTGTGTCTTATATGTAAATATTTTGCAGTTCTTTTTATTAGGTAAAAATACAATAAAAGTGACCATGCTTGGCCACATCCACATCCGATAAAGGTAGGTCGAAATTGCGAAACGTGCCACATGAGAGTTCGGCTATGTCCTTCATTTCTAAAAAGTCCTTTTCTTGTGCAGTATGTAACTCCAAACAGTTTTGTGTTAACTACACAATGCTTTGTTACAGAAATTAGTATGAATGTGCCAAGGGACCCTTATCATTACAACCAAACTATTTTACAATTGCGACAAAATTAATCAAACAATCTATCTTTTACAGAAAAATAATCTACTCAAAAATTTTCTGAAAGTTAGATTACCCAAATAGATACTTTAAAAGGTGTTTTTTTATAAATAATAAAATATGTTAGGTTAGTTATAAACATACGAATGTTGAAAAACTGGCTCAAGTAATGTAACTTCTCCCATTGAGTAGAAATATGCCAATCTATTGATTTTCTTATTTTATGAGTGAAAATTAAAATAAAAAGATTTTTATTTGGACACGCTCTAGGTCAACGATAAGCAACTAGCGGACCGCGGAAGGTCAAAAACTATACCGCCAAAAATTTTTTGAAAGTAAATTACTTAAATTATTCAAAAAATGTTTTTCTATAGTATATCTGAGCTTTGAGCACCACTCTTATCATTAAGGTGCTTTTTGTGGACCTTGACAAAAAATTTCAAAAACATTCTGACCCCACCTAAAATTATAGTACATTGATATCGCTATCTACTTGTAGTAGTTTTAAAAAATTGAACTGACCAACAACTTAATCCGTTCGTATTTTTATACTGTTTATTACAACATGTTTTCGTTTAAATAAAATTGTTATACATAGATAAAAAAAATCTATTTTTTTTTTTGTTTTATGAGATACGTACACGTGAAGATGTTTTTTTTTTCATTTTACTGCTCTATCTGCCAAAAGAACATCGTGTAATGTGGCACATATATTATAACGTATGCATGTATGTAAAGTGATACCAAATATTGAGACGTTATTATGCATGTGTGCATATATTTAAAGGTTGAAGGAGGTGTTAACCTTGAACCGTGAATACATTTGTATCTTGTTTCCAAATATGGAATTCAATTTAGATAATAACGCAAAAAAAATGTGTTGGCTTGATGATTTTGAATTATATAGAATTTTTTAGAAGAGTTTTTTGAAAAGGAATAGACATTCACTTGCTGTTGAATTCCTTGTTGAGAAACATTGAAAGTTTTATTTCAGGGCATCAAAAAAAGTACTTTCATCGACATTATTTTCAGAGACGGTAATTTCCCTGTTTTGTTAAATGTTTTGGAAGTTACATATTTCAGATAATATTTTCTACAAGCTGAGTTATGAATGACACGTGATACAAAACAAACTGTTGTTGTATTACTGTTTTTAATGTTTAATTATAAATAGAAAGTCATCAAAACATAATGTTTTCATACACGAATTTAATATTTCATCATTTTCCACGTTTTGAAAAATTTTAAATAGTTCAATGAGAAAAGTCAGTGTTCACACTGTCTAGCTTTTCCCATTCTCTTTGTAAAATCAACCCTTTATTAACAAATCGACTTTAGACTACTGAGAAAACATGTAAAATGTACTCCAGTTATCATCATCCCCATCTAAATCCAAAACTTATGAACAGCCTGCCAAGAAGTATTGACGTGGAAGGAGAATACTCCATTCAGGAACAATCTTTTCCCAAGTATTATGTAGATATCTATATACTGAAAAACAATTTAGTAAGAACCAGAAAATTACAGCAACTGTAATGATTTTTTTTTTGCAATGTCCAAAAATCGTACTATAGTAGCAAATTTTTTTAAACTTATTGATTTATTTTAAGAGTTTTCTGGTGTAATTACGCATCTACTAAACTATTATCAAAGTTCTTTCAAAAGTCTTTAAAAAATACTAAAAAAAAAAACTGGGGCGTATGTTATTTTTCATCACTACCCCTCCAAGGAACTGAAGTAGCAATCGCGTTCATCGAAAGAAAATTTGGAAAAGCCTTGTAAATTTAAAATAGTTATCCCTATGAGAGCGAAATTATGAGGTCTCCTGTAATTAAGAACTTTCAGTGTTCAGGTCATGAACCACTCAAGCTCACCCATAGCTGCTTTCCTAATAATGACAGTCAGAGCCATAGCCAAACAGGGGATGCCGGGGATTCTCCCCCCCCCCCCAATATATGCTCAGTTGGCTTTTTCAATTTATGCTATTAATCAGAAATATGTTAAAAATAGACTTCTTTCATAATTTCAAACTCAAAGAGCTTTCGTGTATACGGGCTGAAATAAGATTACAAAAAGGCGTAGGGACCATAAAAACAATATCGGTCCTTAGTTTGGTATTCATTAAATTCTCGCAGGTACCAAAAATTACCCTTACAGAATCATTAAAAATTCTTCTTCTGGATTTCTGGTCAATATTTCGAGCCAAATACCCGAAAGTAAGACGGTTACTATAAACGTCTTGTAAAAACGGGATAAGGAAAAAAGGAAAATTTGAACATTGCATACGCAATAAACGTTATTGATAAAACCAGAGAATTCCTAATTTCAATAAATCAAAAGCAAAAATGTAAATCTAAACTTATTAGGAAGTACCAAAATTTTTGCTAGAAAAGTTGAAATTAATCCAGAGTAGGATTTTCAGACATCACCGAAAACGAAGACTTCCGGGTGCATGTCCAATGCATCTAACTTTGATATGAATATGTTTTATACAAAAGAATTTTTAAACGTTCAAGATAAAATTACAAACTTTTTAAGAGGTAAACTTGGTTGTGGTTGTAGAACGTTTGAATTCAATATCAAACATTCTCACAAACCTTTTAGACAAAAAAAATATTACAAGTGAAAATACTGAAAAATTGATTCTGCTCTATCCACCAGATCACATGCTTAAGTTCTAAGCGCTTGTTATAGAGTTAGAGATATTTTTTGATATGTGCAAGGCATCATGAAATTAGCTGTTGGGGAGGCTTTTTGTCTTTGTCTGCTAGTACTTACAGCGAGCTTTTCGGTGGCTTCGAACGAAAAAGCTTTAGTTTACGTTATAAAATTCGACCAGGTTCATTATTAAAGAGGAGAAACTTAATGCCCTAACGATGACAAAAAGCGAAAAAGACATTTGTGATGCTCTTTACCTGAACATGTGGTGAAATTCGATATTAACCTATTGTATTAGGTACTTCTTTTATTAATATCAATATTTTAAGAAAGTTTTTTGAGTTCGATTCCCGGCGAGGCTGTGATAGCAACAACCAACAGTTTTATCTTATTAGCCGAAGTAATATGTAGTGGAATGAAAATAAGTTGATTCAACATTTATGTTTGATAATTATTTTTTATTTATAAATGCAAATTTTTGAGCGTGTGTGTGTAAAACTAGTTGGAAAAATAAAGTATAGTAGTTGGTTATTCGGTTGCCACCCCCTCCCCCCAAAACAGAATACTTCGCTAAGGGCCTGATAAAAGTTATATCTCCCTGAGTGAACTTCTGCTTTACCGTTAACTGTATAATATGCACAATAATTTCAATTTTGTTTTGTAATTTTGATTACAATTCTTTTTCTCCTTTATTTTTAGTGAGTCATCAGTCGACGGTGTTGTTGTTGGTAGTGTCTTCGATTGTATTAACGGTGGCGCTGACACTCGTCACGTGCGTACTGAGCCACTACCGCGGGGGTACGGCGGCCGACCCACACGACGCCAGGCAAACACCGACTACCGCACCCGTAAGTCAAAGAAAAATTTTTATTGAAATTTTAATAAAGATGACTCCATCTGCAGTGGCGGATTCAAGGGGAGGGGGCTATGGGGGGGTGTAGCCCCCCCCGTCGGCCGTACTAATTATTTTCCAAAATATTGTGCGTCACCCTCTCTCTCCCCTTTTTCAAATCTTGCTCGTTTTTAGTAGATATGCCCGCAGGCTACTATCTAAACTATCTATTCAAGCGAAATTTTTGAGTAGAGTAGAGACCGGCCTTCGTCCCTATAATAATATGAATCGATAAGAGTTCGAGTTGCAACTGTTGCTGTATGTTTTGACCATGAAAAATGGCGTTTCTTAACGCACATTTTAAAATCAGTATTTTAACCTCTGCGTATTCTCCTTTAATCTAGTAATCTTTTACTTGATTATAGCGTATCGTTCTCTCATTTTTTTATTGCGAGAATGGTTTTTCTTTATAAGTATTTTCGAATAGTCAAGTTTTTAAAGAAAAAGTTCAAACTTCTCGCTTACATAATATTTCCAGAAAAAAAGAAATTGAATTCATTTGAATTTCACTGCATTTTTACCGTGTTTGTCAGTTCGCCGGATCTGATGTTTGTTTTAACCGGTCAGAAACTGTGGAACTGTAGAAATTGACAAAATAAACCATCGGAATTCACAATGAAAAGGTGATGACTATTTCATAGTTTCATAGCTAGTTTTTAAGAGGTTCACGAAATCAAATTCTTTGATGAGTCTCGTTAATGTTCTACTACTTTTTGTGCAAAACGTACATTCTTTAATAATTATTCCCGAAATTCCTGAAATTAAACAATAAATTACTTTTCGAATCTCTACTAAAATAGGTCATGAAAAGGTCCATGTACTAGACCGTTGTTTAACAAAATCTGCACTGAAAACATAACAAAGTGATATCTTCTTTGTTTTACCATCCATTTTAATACGATTTTCAGTAGGATAGTAATTGGTGATTGTACAAAAAATTAAACCTTAAATATTGCTCTTTTTGGTGAAAATATAACTTCCTATGTACGAATAAAACGCGACCAAAATGTTTAATTGTTTGTTGTAAGACTGCCCAAAAAAGGCTGGTTTTAATATGGCTGTTCCGCATTTTTACAAATGAATCAACCTTGAACCAGTTTTATAGTGAATTACTCATGCGTAAAATGCCTACAGACAGGTATCCGTTCTAAATTCGCGGAACAGCTTTGCAGTCCAGACGCGCTTTCCGTTTAATAGGTTTATTTTTTCTAAATGTTTTGCGGCTAAAAATAAATTCGCGACCGCTATATAGTTACCACTTTATGCGTACAAGCATGCACACAAGTGCAAACATTAACTGTTTTCTTATTAGTTTTAGGGTAAATAGTTGTTCGTTATATTATAGGGCAGGCACATTACAATAAAAACAAAGTATCGGGAAATCGGCTATAAAAAGAAAATGCGTCATGTATTTTTTTTTTTTTCTTACCACCCCTAGGTACCTAGAAACTACTAAGTTTTTCCTTACGATTAAAGTGTACTTTCTCGATTTTGAAATCTAGAAAAATTGTTTTTCGTAGTAAAATTGTAAATAGTCCTCGGCTGGAAAGTGTGGCACCCTCTATTGAGAGTTTGCCAAAACTGAAATACTCATGGAATTGTTTAATTTTAAGAAGAGAGGGATTTTTGTTCTATTAATGATATAGACGTACCGGAAATGTGTGAAATCTAGGAATTCCTAGGAAATGTATACAATTCCGAGACTATTTAGGAAATGTATAGAATATTGTTTCAAAGATTTTTTAATACTCACGATATTGTATTAGGAAATGTATAAAATTAATGCTTTCTGTGAATAAAATGAATAAAACACGTTAGTAAACTGAGAATCAGCGTTATCTGTTTTTCGAAGCGATTCTAGTGCGATCGCCTAATATATATGCATAGGTGTCGTTATTGTTTGGTTAGGTTAGGTTTGGAGATATATATGCATTAGTGACAATATTGTATGGTTATTAGGTAGATTTATGACAGACTGGAGAATAATACCTTGGAAAAGTATGCTTCATTATGATCTCCGCGTTCATATCATATAGCATATCAGTTCACCTCCGACGGGCAGGGGCATTAAAGAAACTCCAGTCTATCATAAATTTCCCTACCCAAATGACGATTGCTATTTAGGAAATGTAGAGATTTCCTAGGAAATATGTCTAATATAATTTATTTCACACCTTTCCGGGCGATTTTAGGAATTATCTACATTTCCTAGGAATTGTATGTAATAACGAATTTCATACATTTTCGGTAATATATGCATTCGAATAATGCTCTTTAAGTTTCTGTCATATCTTGTAAGAGATGCCCACGAATGGAGAATTCCACTCAAAAAATTTAAAAGCCCGCGAAACAGGATATTTAAAAAACAAGACACGACAAACTGTTTTCTCTCGGGTAATATTATCTTGATGGGCATGGCAGATTGCTGTACTTCCGTTAAAAAATACCTTTTCTTCCTAAAACATTTTTACCTCCTTTGACCTAGTGTGAAATTTAAGAATTGTGACATGGTTGGTTAAGAAGAAGCTAATGAAACGGATAAAATGAAATAAAAGATTTATCATCACCATCATTTTAGGGTATTAGTCAAAGATTATCTGTAGAATATTACTGCCTCAGCAATTACCTAAATGCTAAATCGCCCAAAGAAACCATCCATTCCGAACCGGTGTCCCGTACGTAAACAAAAATTTAATCTGTAATTTGAAAACTGACACATTTAAAATAATCCACGTGGTAGTAAAAGTACTACGGGCACTTTTGAAGACTAATCTATCCCTAGGCTAACACCTCATAGACTTGCAAACTAAAAAACTACGGGGCGCGTTTCGGAAGCTCTACATCTATAAAAAGTATGATTTTTAGTGTCCGACCGAAACTAGTTTTTACGACCGAAACCGAAACCGAATTTCGGCAACGGTCTCAATTTCGGCCGAAACCGAAACTTCCTTATAGGGATCATGTTTGGAGAGAAAAATAAAGAAAACGTTATTATAATCAGTCAGTTTTATTTTTTTATCTTTAAATCACATAGCTCTGCAGTCTTTGACATTTTCACTTATTGATAATCAAATCAAAATCAACATAACAACCCCTCATTTAAGGAAATAGGTCAGATGTTTATTTGAGTAAGTATAGTAGACTAGATTCATTTTTCTTTTGAAGATGCGAAATGTCTACTAATCTACTTCGCTTGAATGGAATTTAACGCGCCGAACATGACCGAGCAGAGCGCGAGAACTCCCGAACGCGTTTCGGTTTCGGTGGTAGCTTCGGCAGGTTTGTCGCCGAAACCGAAACTAAACCGAAACTCGTTTTTATGCCGAAACTCGACCGAAACCGAACTTTCGGTCGGACACTACTTTTATCTTAAAAGTGCGTCGCAACCGACTTGTTGTCATAGGCGTAGTGTAAGGGGGAAGAACAGGTGTGAAATGCATACTATGTTTATATAATGTGTTTCAGTATATGGTGCAATCTAGCGAGATATGGGTGGATAAGTAAAATATATGTTCAAAACTATTTTTTATTTTTTAAATCATCCATTAAGTTTTTGATATATAGGTTCATGTAGTAAATAAATTTCCAGACCCGACTTTTGATAGCAGCATTCCGTATATACGGTACCAAAAAGACTCGATTTTCCGATACTTTTTCAAGATAGATTCACCCCAGACATTGCGAGCGATCGACGATCGACCAAAATTGGCCTCGCGATAGACTTGTTGACCACCCCTGGTTTATACCATAATAGTAAAGACAAGCCTAACTGGTGCTGGCTGATACATGACACCATAAACTTTAAAAACAAAATTCTGAAGGGATGGAGCCCAGATAGCATCGATGAAATGTTTATTCAGCCAATTCCCAAACGTTTCGCTATTTTATTGTAACGCCCACGTAATATAATAGACTTAGAGGTATTAGTCGGAGAGTTGAGCATGCGATCTCAACGTCATATAGACGAATATGGTATCACATTCAGATAATAAGGAATACAGAGGATAAGAAACTGTTGTAATGTTTTTTCTAATAACGTCATCGAAAATTTATAAAACTGTAGACCTCGGTATACTTAATTCAATCCCCTTTGGGCGGCAACGTTAAATGGAACAAAAACAGTGGGCTAGTGAGCTGTCCGCCTTCAGAGAAACGAAAGGGCGGGGGGGGGCAACATTTTAGGATAACAGGGAATATAATTTTGAATTGTTATTGATACTAATAATTAATTTAATTTTAATTTTCTGACCACAATCCCTATCACCCTTCTCTAGAAAAATGTCTCATTCCTATAATTACTGTTGACAAATCTAAGCTTCTTAACTTAGATTCACATTTTCATTCATTAAAAAGCTACCATTACCTGAATATTTCGAATAAGTAGGAGGATTTCTCGCCGAAAATTGGAAGCAGGTGAGGTTCGAAGCCAAAAAATACAAAAGTAAACGTTTAAAAGTCATACGGATTGTTATCGGAATTGGGTAGTCATTCGGTGGCATTAACGTAAGAATAATACAAAAGCAATGAGTATCCTGGTCAAGCAAAATCGACTAAACAAACATCGCAGTCGACGAAGTCAGAAAGAGCTTTGCTGTTGGTGTTATTGCTTGCCTGTTCTGCAGCCTAGCTGCTTGGCTTTGCTTGCTCTGCTTCTCCAAGATCCACAAGATCTCAGACCGGTTGTTCCCAGAGCTTTCAACTCATTATACGAAATTTATCTTGGCTACCTGCGTACCGTCTCTGACCAGAATACACAAGCAGATAAAAAATGCTTCACGAGTGAACAAACAATAGACAATCCACAAGTAAATAGGACATCCGCAAGTTAATTATTTATAGAGTTTTCTCAAGTATTATTTAGGGTGAATTTCAGGATTCTAAAATTTGGCTTCACTTTGTCCTCGATCGCATAGGACATCTTCAGGACATTCACTAAACTCAATCCTGAATTTCAGAAAAGATAATTTCTTAAAGGCAATTGTTGAACCTAATATGCAGTGGAAGAAAAGGTAAGGAAATATAAAGATATGAGAATTAGAAGAAGTTGCAGATTTTCGGTATCTAAGGAGTCAGGTAATTATTCAGGATGGAACAGATATAAAACAAAGGATAGTGCATGGTCGAGTTGCTTTTAGCAAAAAGAAGTAATTTGTATGCTCTCTACGGCTAATTTAGAAATATGTTAAAGGTGTATGGCTATGTATGGATGCGAACGGTGGGCACGGCGGAAAAGAAAAGGTTAAAAGCATTCGAAATATGGTGTTACAGGCAAATGATGAGAATACAATGAAAAGAGAAAGTTAGAAATCAGAAGGTATTAGAAGGAGTAGGAGAACAGAGGATGCTGTGGAAATCAATAAGAAATAGGCGAAATAGTTTGATAGGACACCTTCTCAAGCTAGGGCTAGTTAGACATATTAGAATCAAAAGCAGGAGTTAAGAGGAGTAGAAGTAGACCTAGATTAGATTACTGTTCAGAAATAGTTAAGGATATGGGATGTTCTAGTCTTAGGGAATAATTGGGGTTTCGTGTTTTTACTAATAGGCCAAAAAGCTGCCCCTAACTGAAATACAAGTCGAGCAATTAATAGACGAACGAAAAATCATTTTCAGTTATGAAAAATAGTGGGTAAATTTAGAGTTTCATTTAGTAATAGCATTACATTAAATTGATGATTGAGTCTCCGTTCAAGGAAAATGGTAAGAAAAAGAAGGGTTTGTTCACTCCTGGTCTTGCTGGTACAAACAAGCACCAAACAAACCATTGCGGCGGAGAACCGTGTCAAAAAGTTGAATAATAAGACACCCCGGGGATTTGTCAGCATAATAGCTTTTCTACACAGGAACCAAGTAAAAACGACCAATTAAAATTATCCCTCCAGTCACTCAGTCACTGTGTCGGAGAAGGAAAAAAAAAATAAATCGGAACGCTCCTGTTTAATAAACTTAATGAAATTACAGGGCGTTGTCATTTCCATTAAATTTGTATTCGCTTATTTTTAACGAAAGTTATTAAGAAACATTGACCGAGCTTTGAATAAATTTAAATTTTATTTAATTAATATCATAGCTAACGTTTCGGAAACGATAATTCCTTATTATGAAATCAAGCAAAGCAAAACGTAAGTACCTGAAAGCATTTTATTTAATGGGAGTGTTGTATCTTTGTATGTTTTGTCAGTCGTTAAACCCATAATCCTTTTAGACATAATCTTGATTTCATACTGTTCAGTGCAATTTTATTTAATAAATTGGATTTGGATCGGTTGTTTTATAGGATTTTATGATTTTCTTTTTTGATGTTTGCATGAAATACTAGAAACGAAAGCTCTTTTTCCGTAGTTTTCTACTCCAATCCAAACATATTATAAGTTTGTCCGCTTGTGAAACTAAGCTTAAATAGGACGAGATATTAATTATAAAACTCAATCAACCAGTGCACAACAAAATAAAATCACTACAAAGCAGATATATTTGTATTATGTAAAGAATATTCAAGTGGTCAATGCAATTAGAAT
>NW_020442313.1:1874789-1880965 GCF_000699045.2 Agrilus planipennis
GTACGGTCAAAATCTGTTATAACGACACCGAAGGGACTACTCATATTTGGTCGTAAAAACCGATAGTCGTAATAGCCGGTGACGTTATTATTAAGTACTTAATACCTATTATTGAATGTGTGATTAATATATTCATATATAAAATAAAACTACATTTTATTTATTTTACATAAAAGGTATTATAAAAAGACATTACGTACATATAATTATCATTTTTCTATATTAATAAAACCTGGAATTTTAGTCTGTTTGGAACAATTCTGTCGTGCGTACAGACTTTGTAGTTAACGTTTAATTTTAATTAATGTATCATCATATCCCCTATAAAAACAATTTTTCGTAATACATTGACAGCATTGAGACCATCATTCACAGTTGGCACTGTAAATTGTTCTTCGGTCTCTTCCTGTTCGTCATTTTTCTCTTAAACTTCTTATGCAATATTATCTTCCGTAGCTGGTGCACAAATTGCAATAAAGTTATCTGCATCAATAAACTCTTTAGCTTCAGTAACAGATATTCTGAGAATTACAATAGACCCTAAACTAATGGTCATTTACTGTACCAGATGTGGATACTATTACCTATTCAAATGTTTACAATACAGCTGGTCGTTCTAACAGATATAATTCTTCGAAAATATCAGTTAAATGTAGTCGCTTAAAGAGATATGTCGTAATAAGTAATGTAAAAACCAGTCTTTTTTATAAGGCGGTCTAATAGAATTAAGCCGGGACCTATGATTTTGGTCAATATAACCGGTATGTTGTTCTAAACGATGTCGTAGTAAACGGTTTTGACTGTAATTTCTCAGCGAAAAGGTGATAATGCCTTTATCGGTTCCATAACCAATCAAGACATTATCACCCTTTTCTGCCTTAATTCTTTTGTACACATTAAGACTATAGATATAGGTTTTCCTTCACGAATTTGCTGGAATTTGGTGTTTGTATTTATCGATAGCTGCTTTCTTTTTATACTGAGAACATATTTATATTAAAAGTAGACAACTTCAAACAGAAAACTATAGATAAGTTTGCTTCCACGATTTTGCAGCAATCTCCCCAGCTAATTGTATTTCTCGATCTATGCGTTCCACTGAGAAATTATTTATAGCAAAGAAAATAGATGATCGGATATAATGCAGCATACCCGTTCCGTTAAATCACGAGCCGCCACTGGCACTAAATACAACAACTGTACAAAATAAAATCAAGGTGTTAGTTAATGTTGTTGTTCTCTTTTTTTTGTCTCACTTATAATAATGCGCCCGAGATTGCAACTCATTCTTATGTAATCTTGTCTCGTCGGTCTGGCTGTAAAATAGTAGACGACCTTTTAAACTAGATACGGGGTGATTTCTATTGTTTTGGTAGTGAAAGTAAATTGAATACAGTTTGAAAATAACTTTAAGTTTTTGGTCGTCACATCGCAGTTATGTGGGGTAGGGGGATTTTGTAAATTGTTACAGTGCGTTACAAAAAGACAAAGGGGTGTATAGATTTTGTCGATTTTGGAAACATGAGTTTTTTGTGGTTTTTTGGTATTTTATTAACATTTGCTAGTAAAAATGGTCACTATGATGGTTTCTTAACGTTGGAAGGGAGGCTAGAACAAAACGTTAGGAAACATTAGGAGAAAGGATTGATTTCATGGTGCACTTCGGTGTTATTTTTTCGTCTGAAGTAATGCACGAACGGTAAAATTAAATATATTCTTATTAACAAAACAATTAAAAAGCGCCCAAAGTGACCAAGAAAAGGACAATAAAATGATGCAACCCGAATTAAGAAAATTACAATAAATTCCACCGCGTAGCTTTTGACTGTTGGGTCTAGGATGTCATTGAATTTTATGGAAGTTGTTTAGCACCCGTTTCTTTACTTTCACGTAAATATTCTGGCCTTAATCTCAACTCACTCGTGAGGTCAATTATTTAAAAATTTAACTTCCTTAGTTCAATTACCTATAACCTGTTGATATGAATGAAAAATTAAGCTTTTTTGATCTTTTTACCTAATTCTTTTTAAATTAAATAATATATTCCTGTTTTTTGCAATGTAGGTGTCGATTGATGCTCATTTATATTTCTTTGGGAGAGTGTTGACCACTGTTAAGGCTGGCCAGTTGGTTTTCTCTTAACTATTAAAGCAAAAGCGTGCCTTACATCATCCAATAATGTGTAGTATATATTAAAGGAACTTCCAATGATTCCGTAGAAAAAAGAACAAAATAATGTCGGACTTAAGTTTGTTCCGTAAAACCATTCGAAGAACTCCACCTTTAAGATCAAAAATATAGAATTGAGGAACTGCCATCTTTTTTATATCACATCGAATAATTGTGTTAGAGTTGGCTATGGACCAGGACTAAACAGTCAGATAATAAGCCCGCCAAATAATCCATTAAAATGCAAATTGTGTAAATTTAAACTGAAGCATTTGTAAACTATATTATTAGTTAAATAGAACAAAATAATGATACGTAACACAATTTAAACGATGGCAGTTGTTTATTTCTTAAAACCTACATAAATTCACACTCTGTTAGTTCACTTGTAGGTACTTTTATTAAGAGTGACTTATTTTCGTGGATACCATCGGAAATTTGTACACTATTGTTAGAAAATATACTTCTCGTTCGACATTTTTTTAACAGTTTATGCTTCGATATTATTATTTTTAAAATTGTAAAGTTTCGGGATTGTCGATGGTGAAATTTAGAATTTTGATTCAGTTGGACTTCTCAAAACGTTTTGTCCTTACACACTAAAGGTTTTTACAATCTAATGGGAACTAAGATTTCTCGTATGATCGTGGTTAATGTTTTAGAACATCTTGTTCTTGTCTTGTTGTTTTTTTTTGTACTGCTCTAAGAACAAGGCAAAAAATTTGCAAGCAAAAATAAAACAAGAAAGAATTTCTCTTAGAGTCATGTTAAGGTTATGGTATACGCCGCGTGGAGCGTGGATCGGCATTCCACGCGCCGTGTAACAGGAGTTTTAGCAAGAGCATCATTTCTTTGTAATGAAATTAGCAAAAAGTAAGAGTTCTTACTTTCTAGTTGCAAGTCTACATTGTTTCAAAATAAAAGTCGATACCATATTATGCAAGTTTTCTCGTAGACCATAAACTAAAAAACGTTCAGGACTTAATTTTAAAAATACAAAATTTAAATGTGTGATATTCTGATATTTAAAAAGAACCAAGAGTTAAGTAAATGTAAATAGTATGCATATTCAAATCTCTATTAAAATACTTGGGGACTCCCCAAGTGAGTAGCAACAAGAATTAGTAAAACTTATGCTAGCAAGACAAGACTAGACAAGAGGTTAACAAGCAAGATTAGAAATCTTGCTTAGTGCATCATCACTAAAAGCAGATAAAGTGAAGCAGTGCAAACTTTGCATTTATAATTTATTATTATTACTATTATTATTATAATTATGGTTGTATATTTACGGTAAAATCAACCAAGAAGTCTGCAATTAAAATTATCTGTTTAAAGAAAACATCATCAGCATTATATTTCAAAAATCGAGTTAGGTTATTAGGTTAAAATCGTAATTCAGACTTGTAGTTTCTTCTTGATTTTCCGTTTCCTGTTTCGTATTTATGATAAAAGCCAGACTGTAAAGCGACTTAGTAACATTTTTTATACGATTATTTTAACGACATTACTGATTTTATATATTGGAAATAATTAATTTGCAATAAGCGTTTCCTTTCCAAGTTATAAAATATACAAAAAAGATCGTAAATGTCGAATATTGTCGTGTGAGGATTTTGTTTATATCTAAAGTGCAGTCTGGATTCGTAAATCAATGTTTTTTTGTTTTTTATTTCCAAAAAGTCCAGATATTGAAAGTAAACAATTAAATTAACGTTAAATGCATAACATGCTATGCATATTATACATTTTGCAATAATAAAAGCCAAGTCAATTGCGAACTGTCTGACCTTCATGCAAAGCGAGCTGTTAATTTTATCACAGACAGGCCAAAAAAAAACGAGAATTCCTATTAATGCCGTTGCAGTAATTGTTCGGATGAATAAAAAATACATGGAATTATTTCGAACGTGAAATGACGTAAATGGTTTATCTACTTCAATGAGTATTTGCTGTATATTTTTTTAATTTGAGTCTAACAAAGCTGACAAGAATTTCATGTTAACTAATTGAAAAAAATCAGTCAAGTGCACTGAGGGTTCTATTATGTTAAAAATTTATAATTTGTACAGTAGAACCTTGATAATTTAAACATCGATGACCGTAATAAGCTCATAAAATTTTGTATTCCCTTCCCCTGGGAGTCCAAAACCTCTATTACTGTTAAGGAACCTTATTTGTGATATGCCGACGCAGGGACTTTATGGCATAAACATTTTCATATTTTATTATACCTTTAGTGTAAACCTTATTGTTCTTAAATATATTTCCGAAATCTACGGTCACGTAGGCAAATTCGCTGAAGCACAAATGAAGGTTTATCCCATGGTTAGTATATATTGTGCATTGGTATTACTGTCAATAATCTCGTTATTAGAAGGGATAATTTGTCGATTTCGGAATCTAGTGTACAAAGTTTGATAGAATAGTTCTTTTGTAGACTCGCTGAGAGTAACTAAACATTAGTTATTTTCATAAGACATCAATAAAAATTCAATATTTATAATAAGTTAAGAATAGGTCGTAGTTGTAAGTTGTACAATAAATTCGTTATATTTACAACTGGGCGTTTCTATGGTCCTTCGAGTTATGTATGTGGTACAATTGTACAAAAAGTTCGAATCAATAATTTGAATATTTCGAACGTAAAAAACAATTACTTAAAATAAAAACCTATAAACTTAATCTTAAACAAATAATTTGGGCATCGCACCTCATTAANTAACTTCTTCTAAACTTAATTCGTCATGTTGAATGACACTAAACTTCAACAGAAACAAAAGGTAAACGACTAATTTAACGCGCCGAACATGACCGAGCAGAGCGCGAGAACTCCCAAACGCAGTTTCGGTCGTAGTTTCGGCAGGTTTGCCGCCGAAACCGAAACTCGTTTTTTTGCCGAAACTCGACCGAAACCGAAACCGAACTTTCGGTCGGACACTAATGATTTTTATAAGTAAGTACTTCCTTAATTCTTTATAGTTTAAAAACTTCCAAACGTCCCTTTTCTAACCTTCTACCCTTAGGCATGTGCCTAGTTTGCCTTACGGATAATCCACCACTGTGCAGTAAACCCCTTACAACTGAAATTAACAATATGTACAACAATATTTTACCACGCAATTGAAAAAAGTTAACCATTACAAGTGAACCATCCCAATAAATATATGTATGTATTATAAGTATATGTAATGGATCCCATGAATCACTCTGTAGATTTAGGAATTGTTTTGTACACGCCCGTAGATTCGCTTACGGCAACAGATGTTTTTGAGATAAAAGCATTACCCCTGTGACATGAGTACAGCATGTCTCTCAAATTAGTAATTACAAATTACACACGTCAGCATTCGATTCGGCGCATTACATTTCAATTGCTGTGTTTGTCACTAATTGTATTGAACCCAGATGCTCAATGAGGGAGTAGTGACAGTGAAGTGGGGTATTATTAATAGAAGTAATGAGTTTACTTAACCACTCGTTTTTCGGTACAAATCTAACAACTGTCGTTGATCACTATTTTGAATGGTTCGACTTTAACATATGCTAACTAATATTATAAAAGGGAATGTGAGTTTGTTTATTACCATTTCATCCCTTAACTACTCAACTGATCATAATGAAATTTTGTACTCACATTGTCAGGGGTACACAAAAAGACATAGGTACCTTTTCAGAAAAAAAATAAGGTCGTCAGTCCTAAGACTGGTTGGACACGTACCTCAACTCTTTCCTATCCTGAGCTATACTTCGCATTTCCCTAAAACTAGGACAGCCCACACCCTTAACTATTTGCGAACAGTAATCTAATCTAGGTCTACCTCTACCCCTTCTAACTCCTTTTTCTGCCTCTAATATGTCTCTGACTAGACCTTCATGCCTGAGAAGGTGTCCTACCAACCTATCTCGCCTATTTTTTATTGACTTCCATAGAGTCCTCTGTTCTCCTATTCTTTCCAATACCTCTTCATTTCTAACCTTTTCTACCCACGATATCCTCATCATCC
>NW_020442313.1:1883306-1904443 GCF_000699045.2 Agrilus planipennis
CTAGATACGGGGTGATTTCTATTGTTTTGGTAGTGAAAGTAAATTGAATACAGTTTGAAAATAACTTTAAGTTTTTGGTCGTCACATCGCAGTTATGTGGGGTAGGGGGATTTTGTAAATTGTTACAGTGCGTTACAAAAAGAGAAAGGGGTGTATAGATTTTGTCGATTTTGGAAACATGAGTTTTTTGTGGTTTTTTGGTATTTTATTAACATTTGCTAGTAAAAATGGTCACTATGATGGTTTCTTAACGTTGGAAGGGAGGCTAGAACAAAACGTTAGGAAACATTAGGAGAAAGGATTGATTTCATGGTGCACTTCGGTGTTATTTTTTCGTCTGAAGTAATGCACGAACGGTAAAATTAAATATATTCTTATTAACAAAACAATTAAAAAGCGCCCAAAGTGACCAAGAAAAGGACAATAAAATGATGCAACCCGAATTAAGAAAATTACAATAAATTCCACCGCGTAGCTTTTGACTGTTGGGTCTAGGATGTCATTGAATTTTATGGAAGTTGTTTAGCACCCGTTTCTTTACTTTCACGTAAATATTCTGGCCTTAATCTCAACTCACTCGTGAGGTCAATTATTTAAAAATTTAACTTCCTTAGTTCAATTACCTATAACCTGTTGATATGAATGAAAAATTAAGCTTTTTTGATCTTTTTACCTAATTCTTTTTAAATTAAATAATATATTCCTGTTTTTTGCAATGTAGGTGTCGATTGATGCTCATTTATATTTCTTTGGGAGAGTGTTGACCACTGTTAAGGCTGGCCAGTTGGTTTTCTCTTAACTATTAAAGCAAAAGCGTGCCTTACATCATCCAATAATGTGTAGTATATATTAAAGGAACTTCCAATGATTCCGTAGAAAAAAGAACAAAATAATGTCGGACTTAAGTTTGTTCCGTAAAACCATTCGAAGAACTCCACCTTTAAGATCAAAAATATAGAATTGAGGAACTGCCATCTTTTTTATATCACATCGAATAATTGTGTTAGAGTTGGCTATGGACCAGGACTAAACAGTCAGATAATAAGCCCGCCAAATAATCCATTAAAATGCAAATTGTGTAAATTTAAACTGAAGCATTTGTAAACTATATTATTAGTTAAATAGAACAAAATAATGATACGTAACACAATTTAAACGATGGCAGTTGTTTATTTCTTAAAACCTACATAAATTCACACTCTGTTAGTTCACTTGTAGGTACTTTTATTAAGAGTGACTTATTTTCGTGGATACCATCGGAAATTTGTACACTATTGTTAGAAAATATACTTCTCGTTCGACATTTTTTTAACAGTTTATGCTTCGATATTATTATTTTTAAAATTGTAAAGTTTCGGGATTGTCGATGGTGAAATTTAGAATTTTGATTCAGTTGGACTTCTCAAAACGTTTTGTCCTTACACACTAAAGGTTTTTACAATCTAATGGGAACTAAGATTTCTCGTATGATCGTGGTTAATGTTTTAGAACATCTTGTTCTTGTCTTGTTGTTTTTTTTTGTACTGC
This sequence comes from Agrilus planipennis, assembly GCF_000699045.2. Taxonomy (NCBI): domain Eukaryota; kingdom Metazoa; phylum Arthropoda; class Insecta; order Coleoptera; family Buprestidae; genus Agrilus; species Agrilus planipennis. The sequence continues at coordinate 1,884,834 of NW_020442313.1, forward strand.
TCTAAGAACAAGGCAAAAAATTTGCAAGCAAAAATAAAACAAGAAAGAATTTCTCTTAGAGTCATGTTAAGGTTATGGTATACGCCGCGTGGAGCGTGGATCGGCATTCCACGCGCCGTGTAACAGGAGTTTTAGCAAGAGCATCATTTCTTTGTAATGAAATTAGCAAAAAGTAAGAGTTCTTACTTTCTAGTTGCAAGTCTACATTGTTTCAAAATAAAAGTCGATACCATATTATGCAAGTTTTCTCGTAGACCATAAACTAAAAAACGTTCAGGACTTAATTTTAAAAATACAAAATTTAAATGTGTGATATTCTGATATTTAAAAAGAACCAAGAGTTAAGTAAATGTAAATAGTATGCATATTCAAATCTCTATTAAAATACTTGGGGACTCCCCAAGTGAGTAGCAACAAGAATTAGTAAAACTTATGCTAGCAAGACAAGACTAGACAAGAGGTTAACAAGCAAGATTAGAAATCTTGCTTAGTGCATCATCACTAAAAGCAGATAAAGTGAAGCAGTGCAAACTTTGCATTTATAATTTATTATTATTACTATTATTATTATAATTATGGTTGTATATTTACGGTAAAATCAACCAAGAAGTCTGCAATTAAAATTATCTGTTTAAAGAAAACATCATCAGCATTATATTTCAAAAATCGAGTTAGGTTATTAGGTTAAAATCGTAATTCAGACTTGTAGTTTCTTCTTGATTTTCCGTTTCCTGTTTCGTATTTATGATAAAAGCCAGACTGTAAAGCGACTTAGTAACATTTTTTATACGATTATTTTAACGACATTACTGATTTTATATATTGGAAATAATTAATTTGCAATAAGCGTTTCCTTTCCAAGTTATAAAATATACAAAAAAGATCGTAAATGTCGAATATTGTCGTGTGAGGATTTTGTTTATATCTAAAGTGCAGTCTGGATTCGTAAATCAATGTTTTTTTGTTTTTTATTTCCAAAAAGTCCAGATATTGAAAGTAAACAATTAAATTAACGTTAAATGCATAACATGCTATGCATATTATACATTTTGCAATAATAAAAGCCAAGTCAATTGCGAACTGTCTGACCTTCATGCAAAGCGAGCTGTTAATTTTATCACAGACAGGCCAAAAAAAAACGAGAATTCCTATTAATGCCGTTGCAGTAATTGTTCGGATGAATAAAAAATACATGGAATTATTTCGAACGTGAAATGACGTAAATGGTTTATCTACTTCAATGAGTATTTGCTGTATATTTTTTTAATTTGAGTCTAACAAAGCTGACAAGAATTTCATGTTAACTAATTGAAAAAAATCAGTCAAGTGCACTGAGGGTTCTATTATGTTAAAAATTTATAATTTGTACAGTAGAACCTTGATAATTTAAACATCGATGACCGTAATAAGCTCATAAAATTTTGTATTCCCTTCCCCTGGGAGTCCAAAACCTCTATTACTGTTAAGGAACCTTATTTGTGATATGCCGACGCAGGGACTTTATGGCATAAACATTTTCATATTTTATTATACCTTTAGTGTAAACCTTATTGTTCTTAAATATATTTCCGAAATCTACGGTCACGTAGGCAAATTCGCTGAAGCACAAATGAAGGTTTATCCCATGGTTAGTATATATTGTGCATTGGTATTACTGTCAATAATCTCGTTATTAGAAGGGATAATTTGTCGATTTCGGAATCTAGTGTACAAAGTTTGATAGAATAGTTCTTTTGTAGACTCGCTGAGAGTAACTAAACATTAGTTATTTTCATAAGACATCAATAAAAATTCAATATTTATAATAAGTTAAGAATAGGTCGTAGTTGTAAGTTGTACAATAAATTCGTTATATTTACAACTGGGCGTTTCTATGGTCCTTCGAGTTATGTATGTGGTACAATTGTACAAAAAGTTCGAATCAATAATTTGAATATTTCGAACGTAAAAAACAATTACTTAAAATAAAAACCTATAAACTTAATCTTAAACAAATAATTTGGGCATCGCACCTCATTAAGCAGTGAAAAGTGGTTTGAATGTGGTTTCTATGTAAAAGGCGAAGAATTTCTGAATTTCCTAATTTAGAAAAATGTTTTAGACAGTGTAGAAATGAAAACATTAGTGTTAGTGGACCTATACTAAAAGAAAAAAGTTGAAAAGTTTGCTAAGTCACTGGAAATCCATAATTTTAAAGCTTAAACTTAAACCCTTAGCGAGTAAAAACCTCAATAATTAAAATTATTTTACGTTTCCCTTTATCTTTATCTTATCGAAGTTCTACTGTATTTGCATAGGGGTATTGTAACGAATTTTCTGTGTTTTTATATTACTAGTGCAAACACGAGAAGTCTAAACGGCGATATAAAATTTGGACTTCTTTTTATGCATACGTTTGTCTTCGATCGACTGACTTTCGTTATAGTAAAGGTGACCGTCCATCCAGGTTCCGTTTTCACTATTTCACTAAATTCATACCGTTACCGTACTCACAACACGTCCCCAACTTCTCGTCATTTCTAAGAAATGGTTTGCGCCACAGCCCCACCCCGAAATCTTATAGTTTCCAACATATCTTATGAGAATCTTGTAGTCTCTCAATTCATACGCTTTTACCATTGCGTGCATTGTCATAATATTTTATTATAAAGATTTCTCTGGTTGACGACAGTTCAATGCAGTTAAGGTAGGCAGCTTTACAGGATTTTGCAGGGAATTTTTCAAAATTATTCACTCAGGGACAAGATGTCAAATATACTTAACATTGTAAGGATGAGTTACAGAGATAGAAGAGTGATACTTAGTTTTTGCAAGGGAATCAAAAGCAGGGAAAGAGCGAATGAAAAGATAAGAAACGAAAGATTAGAAGAAGGAAGTCAGATAAGTCAAGACGGAAGAAGTAGTAGGGATATAAACCAGAGGATAGCGCAGGGTCGAGTCGCCTTCAATAAAAAGAAGTCACTTTTATGTTCGCGAATGATTCATTTAGAAATTGGAAAAATATTGTTGAAGGTGTATGTTTGGAGCGCGGCGTTCTACGGGTGCGAAACATGGACGGTGGGCGCGGCGGAAAAGAAAAGGTTAGAAGCGTTCGAAATGTGGTGTTACGGGCGAATGATGAGGATAACGTGGATAGAAAAGGTTAGAAATGAAAAAGATACTTGAAAGAATGGGAGAACAGAGGACTCTGTGAAGTCAATAAAAAATAGGCGAGATAGGTTGGTAGGACACCTTGTCAGGCATGAAGGTCTAGTCAGAGACATTTTAGAGGATAATAGGATGTGGGATGTTCTAGTTTTAGGGAAATGCAAAGATTAGCGCAGGGTAGGAAGGAGTAAAGGTGCGTGTCCAACCACTTTTAGGACTGACGACTTTATGATGATGATGATTTACTCAGAGCATAGTCTATGCCTCAATTAGAAACAGTTAAGGTGATTTAGCAGGCCTCCTTCCCTCTCACGATTAACCGCAGTTATTGAATGTACTTATGTCTATTTTTCGGATGAACAAGTTTACGTGAGGTTTTTAATGGCGCTCTGTTCCATTCAAAATAAATTTGATGAGTTTTTGCAGCACGCCTCTCCCCCAGTTCCATTTTGAGTCACATAATTAATGGATTAATCTCCTTACACGTGAGCGGTTGACAAATGTCAAATGATGTTGAAAACAACTTTTTGTGGTTTATTTAATTTTTATCTATATATACATATAAAAGGATGTATTAATCAAAAATGATTCATTTTCGAAATCTTATGATTTCAGCTTGACACGATTTAGATACCACTGCGTAACGGTATGGAATTAGTAAAAACGCGTCCGGGTTTTCTCGGATTTGGTCCATTGACCATAACAACTCCCCGTAAAATAAAATTATTTTTCCTTTTCCAAGTATATATTTTCTAATAACGTAACATTTTTGTAATCCCTGTGCCTTTTTAATTTGATTCATGTGCATATTGACATTTAGATTCATATATTTTTGTATTGATAGAAATTCGAATAGTACCATTTAAAGACGGCTACAGAGCGAGGTGTAGACCCACTTCAACACCTTACTAAAAATTTTTATATGTGTATTTCTTTTATAACACCTTTAATTCTAGATAATTTTCGACCTAATACAGTACATACCGATTATTAAATTGAAATTATTTGTTAACCATATTAATTTAACTGACGATGAAATGTCTCACGTCAGTTCGGTTTTTGTCGTAATACCCGTCTTTGAATTTATGTACGATAAGTTTAAGGCATGACGCCATCGTTAGCAAAAAAAAGAGAATAAAAGGCGTCGCGTGTAGACGGATGATTCATCATCACGGGCGCGTACACTGCATCGCGGCGCGGCACCACGACTCTGCCGGCGCCGTTGTTGCCGCGGCGAATCATTGACCGACGCACAAAACTTTCACTCTTTCCTCCGTCGTCCGTCGTCGGCAGCATCGCGACGCGACGCCCTCCGTCCTCTCGCGCGCGCCTGTGGCTGGTCGGTCGGGCGTCGTTGTGTATATCGTCGACCGCCTGTTTCTCAGCTGTGTTTACAATGGTGCCCCACGCAACACGGCGACGCCGGCAACACCGAAATATCGGTATTATCGATGTACGAGGCACGACGTTCGGCGTCGGATGTCCAGGAGACGTAGACGGCGTCGCTGATTAAATTTCTTTTTTAACGATCCTTAGAAGTATTATACAGGGTGTTTCTGAAATGAGTAGTAAAATTGCATTATTTGGTAGGGCACTAGGAAACAAGAAAATTAAGTAGATGTCTAGTGATCCGAAAGTCGAGAAAAACGTATTTGAAAGTAAACGTCAAGAGTCAGTACGGCCCTGGTAGGATCACGCAAGGTAATACGACTGTATTCGCCGCATTCAATCAACTGCAGCATCCGTGTTGTACGACTATTTCTTTTGTATTTGTGTTCTTAATGCCATGTCGAGATGTACTTGAAATAGTACTACAGTGATGAACAAATGTTATCACAATGGGCGTCAAAAATTATTATACAGTAGAACCTCTATAACTCGAACATTAAGGGAAACGGCTAAAAATTATAGTTATTAATTGGAGTTATACAATGTTCGACTTATGGAGGATTTTGACTTGTAGAGGTTAAGATTTGGTGTTCTTACATTATCGACAAATCCTTAAAGTCGATAACTATGTTTTCTTCGAACATTAGACGTAATAAGTTTCAAATTATCGAGGTGTAAAGGTTGTAAAATAAAACATTACTATGTTCGAGATAAAGAGGTCCTATTTAATTTTTCGAGGGAAAATATGTTCCAAAATAGCTTGCAGGAACTCATTGATTATTTCGACTAATAGAGGATTGAGATTCCGAGTAATGAAGGTTTTGGGGCTTGAAGGGGTGGGAACAAAACATTTTATCGCGTTTTGGAGGTTTTCGACCTAAAGAGGTTCTACTGTATGTAGTAAGCTATTATTAGTCGTTCCACAACCGTCACAGTTTACATTTTTCATCGATGTAATTGCTTAGTTTAGCTTAGTAGTCGCTAATAACCCTTTCAATTTCAAAACACATGATATCAGACAATATCAGTACTTCGTTCGTATTGCCTTGTTCTACCATTACCTTAAGATCCTAACGTAACCTAACCTAACGTAACCGCTTTTTTTGCTTATGGTGGCTATAATTTTCCGCTTAAAAACTTGAGCCATTATAGAACTGATTTTTCCTAAGAAGATTATTAAAAGATCGGTTTGTTTATTTCCCATTTCCTTATTATTCCACCCAGTACATCGAAGTATGAGTAATACTTGACTCCTTAAAATTAATTCGTCGCGTAATATATTCTGTCGTGTACTTATTGCGTTGTCCTTGTCTAACGAGTTATATTTCGCCACCTTGCATAGTGTAACATGTAAGTGACAAATGAGAAATGAACATCTGTCATTTTTGCATTAGATCCAACTTATTCTTATTCTGTCGACGCATTTATAAAACGAAGACACCACGTAACATATAACTTATATTATACGTAATTTGTTCGTTAATAATAGTCACGCAAAACCTTGCACTGTTTGCTTTGCACTTGTGAGTTGGTAATTCTTTCACGTTTCGGCTATTATTTCTTTTTTTTTTAATTTGGAGTGTGATTGGTTGTGTTGCAACATAGTAAAGAACAAATGAGTAATTGCACTCCATCAAGTTATTAAAAGGTGAAATTTAACCAGCCTTAATATTATATTGAAAAGAATTTTAACAGAAAAGATATTTACACAATTTAAACCAATACATAATTTATAAAAATATCATATGCTTTTTTACACTTATACACTTTTAACATATTTTCAACGAGAGGGTTGACTATTATTACCCGGTACTACCGAGTACCGGGCGTCATTATCCGGTACCCGACCGGATTCTAATAAAAGTTTTAGGTTTTCATCAATTATATTTAAAGTGTGGGTCAGAAAACTTAAAATACATATATTCTATAATAATTAAATGCTAAAATTTCATACGAACAATCAATCCGACATTTTCCTCGTTTTTAGGACCGACAGAACCCTCATCATTTCTAAATGAATTACACTGAAAGGAATAGAATTTTTAGACTCAACGTAAATTCTGTGTAATACCAATAAGAAGTATAAAAGTAGCTACGGTTCAAATAAATCTTTCCAACTGTTTTCCTAACTACGTATTTCTGTTAAAGCTTTAGGAGAATATTCTTCGAATTTTTAAATCCTGCGATTCATGCTTGCCATCGTTACCCACACATCAGGTACGCCGAAAAGCGGATTTATTACAGTTACTTGAATAGGCACTTCAAGCTTCAAACACACAAAAATTGCTCAAAATTCATGAAGTAGACAGAGGTAGGAACAACATAAAGCTAGTTGTTCTGTCAAAAAAAAGTTTAATCTCAATATTACTGTTCTAGATACATTGAACTTCTGAAATAGTTCGTAGTATGATAAAAATAAAATTGAGGTTTTATTATATTTTCAATAAAATCGAATAAAATAACCAAATAATAATACAAATTTCATAAGACTATAAGATATAGTATTTATACTAATAGGTATTTAATATATGAAAAAGTCACAATCAGGTAGCAACACTAATCAGAGTTAACCAGACATATGCACATTTTATCGATTATGCCCAATTCCCACTACTTGAGGCTATGTTTAATGTAAAAGTGATAATTTTTATGCAAATATGATAATATTAAATCCAGCTGAAAGGCTTCTACGTTCGTGATAACTGATCAGTGTCCCAAGGTTAATCTGCAACAAACCGGAAAGCGTTAATGTTAAAATAATGTATTACTTGCATTCAACCTTGACACAGTTTAAATCATTAAATGCAAGGAAAGCTCTTGTTTTGTTATTCTCTTCTGTTCGAAATTCAGAAGTAGAAACATCAGCAGAAACGTGTACTAATACTTTTTTGAAGTGAAACTTCTTTACGCACGGTAGCGAATGTTGGTTTATTGCGAGTTGCTATGAAACGAAATCATGCAACGCATTTCCTGCGCTGTCTGTCCCTATGTATACTTAGATCTTTAAAACTACTCAACGGATTTTAATGCGTTTTTTTTTACTAGATAGAGTAATTCAAGAAGGAGGTTTATATGTATAATACATTAATAATATAGTAGAGAAACACTGATTTTTAAAGGTTTGTAATGTGATGTCGTAAATAAACACATTTTTTGCGCTTACATTGCAAACGCTGGCTGAACCTTACGAGATAGATCAAAATAATGTANTATTTTTGTTATAAAGCAAAAGTTAAATGATAAAACTTATAAAAGAAGTAAAATAATTATGTGAAACTTACAGGAAAAGCAGGTAACTCAGGTGTTGCAGTGATTTCCCACGGATCACTAAACGTCAGGAATTAATAAAGGAACGAATTATAATAAATAAGTAATTAACATCACAATTAGCACAGTTATATAGAAAACACGATTCTCCGCAAGGGTCAGATTCTTCGGCAACCGTATTATTATTCTACAATACTACAACATTTCGACAACAGTCACTTCATGTATATGAGACAGAAGAAGACGCGATGATGACCGAATATTTAATCGGGAAAAGGCGAATGTTTATCTTACAATTACATTAATTCGTACCACGCGTTTGTCATAAGAATAATAATAATAAATAATGAAATGCTACAGGTAAATTGATAAATGAACATACGCACAAAGAGATATATTATATATATTTTTCGATATTTTGTTACGAAGTATAAAAATTTGTCGGTCCAGTTGGTTATTGGAAAACAGATGAAATGCTAGCTGGGTATTAAGTTGGCAGTACTTATAGCGTATCCTAAAATTGCGTGGAGAAATACAGTAAGGACTATAATTTGTTGCTAAAAGTACATTTACCGATTTTGTCGTTAGACTATCCTTCAGTTATTATGTATAACTAGGGGTTAGTGCCTAGGGTGGCAAATTTACAAAACCTTAAAAAGATTTGTCTCTGAAAATATGTAATCTGTAACTCAACTTATGTATCGTTATAATTTATGAATTTAATACGAAAGAGAATATTTCTTGTGTAATCATCCTAATTATACTAAAAATGTTTTCAACAACAAATCAATTATTTTATTTATCTAAAAAAAAACAGTTGCTCTTGCAAGTCATTCCTCAAGCTTTTCGTTATTTTTGATTTCAAATCGCTCGAAAACATACGGATTTACAAATAATTGAGCTCTTAGAGCTTAAAAATTCGATAATTGATTCAAACGACGTTTTTTTTTTTAATATTTGGGCAAAAATATCTTTTAAACGAATCAACTGGTTGAGGTACGATCTATAACATTTGTTAACGTTTGTAAACCACAAACTAATACCAGATACCGAGTACCAAATATCAATTTCAAATGTCGTTTTTTCCAAACTTTTTGTCAATAATATTTTCGAACGGATCAACTGATTTTGATAAAATTTACAACATTCAACGTAGTTTTTTTGTGGTTTTTTTGTTCCTATGATCTCGAAACATCGAGATTTGGTGAATCGTCCATTTTTGAAAATCGATCTAAAATTATGAAGTCAATAACTTTCCAATTTTGAAAAATTAACGGTTTTTCATAGCGGAAAATCATAAAGTATTCTGAACCCTCTTCTACTTTGGGTAGAACGTGGATAATGGGGCCGTACTAAGTAAAAATCCGGCCCTGTGTATGTATGAATGTGTTTTGTCTTGTACGTGTTATTATTATGTATATTTTAACATTTAGGTCAAAATAACTGCTGTGTGCGATAAAATTCCTTGCTCTCATCATTGAACTCAAAGGTCGCAATAATTCCTTTCTTTTTTCATTTATTAATGCGGAAAATGTTAACAGAGTAGACGCACTTTGCTCCATCGCTGTCACATTTATAAATAAGACGAACCAAACGAATAAATCATATCTGCTGTTAGAGCAAATAAATACATACGTACGTGCATTGTGTCTTGTTCTACAAAAATATAATTAAAACAGTGCAAGTCATCTTTACAAGTTTAAACTTACCTGAATACATATATATATATATTGCATTGTATGTACTTTCTAAAGTATAGAATAAATATGATAAATATCTATAAAATGGACTATAGTAAAACACGCTGTTGGTGGCGTTTCAGGACACCAGGAAACTACGTTCCTTCTTCTTTTCAACAAATATTAATTATAAATTTTCTTCCTTTTTTGCACCAAATGATTTTTTATGTAATTTTTGATTAATTAATTTTACGCACTACAGATAACCTCAAATAAATGAGAAAAAAATTTTGCTGCCGTCACTCCCTCTCTCATTAATTTTTATTTGTTTAAATCTTCGTCATAAGAATCTTCGGAAAAGTATAAGGAAATTTCGGTAAAAATAATAAGGAATAAAATAAAATTCATCTGGCAACGCTGGTTAGGTCCTTGCCCTCGTAACGTGCGATACCATTCCAAAAATCGTTTAACGCTTTTCGCCTTCGGTTAGGGTGCCGATTTATATGCCGTATTTTCTTCCCCTGATGCGTAAATTATCATTGTTCACTTCATCCAGTGTAACTTTCTAATTCGTGGGAGATTGTTGGAAACTTTTAACCCCTACCCTTTCCTTGTAAATGCCACTGTCGTACCCGCTACGAAGAATTGTTAGTTTTGTAATTGTTATATGTTCTATTTTGTTGATAAAAAGTAATAATTTAATATATCTAGTCCTGTTTGTCCTGCGAAATCATAAACAGTATTTTCTGAAATTGTTGATTTTAACGCAGCGAATGAATCTCGATATAAAACACTATATATTCAGACTATTTACAAATGAATTATTAACTATGAAATAACGGATTACAACAATAGGCACAACGAAAAAAAATATGAATTAAAAACGCAAGTTAACAACGAGAGAAACGTAACTAATTCTAAATTATGTGACAAACTCAAATATTGTTCTGGTGCCACCAATACCTGCTAACCAACAAAAGAATACGAGCCAGAAACCAATAAAGGGAAAACCCAACAAGGTATGACTGCCTCAATCTCTGAAATTCTTGTAACCTGCATAGAATTGAAAAGCATCGATAATAAAATTAACAAAGATTGTTGGCGTCGAAGACCTTTGCAGAACCTGACCATTGGGATCAAATCGGCCTATTATTGTTTGCAAAAGAACATTCAAGAGAAATTTGACTAGCTTTTATGCATTTGATATTATGGTATTATTACACTTGATACGTAGCCTATCCGTGGTTTAAAACCTAAAACAATGAAATTACAATTATTGGTTAGCGGATTTTTTAACGAGAGAATTGAGTTAAATCCGTTGAAACGAGTTTGTAATGTTTATAAATACTAACAGAATGTAAGATAACGAAATCATACTAAGAAGTTATCCATAATCAAAACCTGATATACCAATAAGTGACAGAAATTGTAACAATTCGGCCATACTGATGAATATCTTTTTTAAAAATAACAAATAATAATATTACTGAATATTAATGAGAAAACTAATTAAATTTTTATCCACTATAAATTGCCTCAAATTTATGAGAAACAGCAACAAATAAATAATTTAGTAATAACTAATAAATTATACGAATTAAGACAAACAACCTACCCCAATACAATCTTAATTACCCATTTTCATTAAGTAGGTATTTGTTATACATTTTTAAGTTATTAATGCTGGTTTTGGGTATTCTGTCCGGATCTAATTTATATACACAATTTATTATTTCATTTCACATTTAAATAAGTTACCATTTGTCTTGTCTTTTAATTGTAAAATAAGTTATTAGTGTTAAACAATAATAATTATATAATAATTAGGTATAGATATAGTATTTAATTTTTTATATGCATTAATTTAATTGTTGATTTAATTTTCGGCAAGTAGATATTTCAATTTTATTAATTAAAAATAATTGGTATTTTAAAAATAAGGCCCTCTAATGAACTCTCTCTCCCTTAGAGACGTCACTGGACCTAATTAGGTAGAATTCTTAATCCAGGTATGGTAGTTTTTACTATTAATCGTAAGTTTTACTGTAAATTCTTATTTATAACCTCAAAATGTTTTTATTACACGCATAGTGTAATGTACTGGTAGGTACGCGACTGTATTACAATACGTAGATATGAGACGGCGTTATCGTGGGTTCACCCTTGTGTTCTCTTATCGGGCAGATGTCTGGCATTGCCGAGGAAAAAATTGTCTCAATGCGAACATAATAAGAAGCAAAAGGCCTCCTACATCGCCTCGCCGCACCGCGCCGGAAAAAGCAACTTTACAATTGTAAGCAAACAATAACGCTTTGCAAACAATATACTGTGTTGAATTAATACTCTGTTATCTTGTTTTGTCTAGCCTTTATGTACGTATTGCAGACGCATACATACACATAAACACGCTATCGTGCAAATAAAATGTATTTAGGCGTGTATGTGCGCATTGTGCTCAAGTGCGTGCTTTAAGGGCAGTAACTTGTACCCCAATTCATAAATCATAAAATATCCCTGTGTAATGATAAGGCAGTTGACTTCTTGTCAGAATAGGAAGTAGTAACGACTTAAATCCAAAAAGCTAAACATTGAAGAGACAGGGCGGGTGGGATCGAAAGAGGAGGTCTCCCCCACCACTGTACCATAAAAAGTTCGTGGCGGTCTCACCCCCATAAAAAGTTATGGAGGCTATGATGGGCCCCACCCCCAAAGGGGGGATCGAAGTAATGTATGAAAATTGGCATATTTATTAACTTTGAACCCCCATAACTTTTTATGGGGGTGAGACCGTCACGAACTTTTTATGGTACAGTGGTGGGGGAGACCTCCTCCTTCGATACCCCCATCCCCTCGGGGTTGGGGGCCATCATCTAGACCTTTACTGAAAAAACTTTAATTTTACAATTTATTATGTGAGGAACGCAAAAAAAACATTTTTCGCCTGTGGGTCTGACAACGTATACTGTACGTTTTTGGGGTCGCTGAATCCAAGAGTTTTAGGGTTAGGGGTTTAAAGGATTATGAAACTATACATTAAGTGGAAGAGTTGATTGGTTACAAGTTTTAGGATTAAAATCGTTTAGGGTTATCATGATTAACGGTTTCAGTGGATTTTGAAGTGCTTTTTGAGGTTATGTCCATGTTAGTTAGGGTTGCTAACCGTACTAAAATATATAGTACCGTACTACATTCCAGGTCTGCGTACTATATACTGTTAAAAAAATATATAGTAGGCAAAAATATTGCATTTTCAACACCCAAATCTTGCATACAAATCCTTTTAAAAATTTATGTACGCGCCTTTATGATGAATGAAATTAATGGTAACAGTAAAGTTCAAATCTGAAACCAAAAATATGTTGCAGTCTTTAGAAGAAAAACCCCCCACACAAAGTTATGAAATTCAAAAGAATTTTTTTGTATTTATCGATATTGATGTTAAGACTATCTTAATAAATGGTTAGATTTTGGTGAAAGCAATTGGTTATACAAAATCTAATATTTAGATTTAAAACGGGATTCCCGTCGGCATTCACAGAAAGGGCTTGGGTTTTGGTTTGCATTAATTTAAAAATTGAATGTAAAAAAGCTTATAGCACTATTATTGTAAACAAAAAATTGTTAAAAAGTGCAACAAGTTCAAAAAAATACAGTTTTAATAAAAATAAATAAGTAACAAACATATCTTTATCTTTTTTTTGTGCGTTTTCCATAAAATACTATATCTTTTTAAGTGTACAGCTTATTTTTATTGTTATAGCTTATTTTGAGAAATACTATATTTCGTCGAAGAAATGTCGTAATGTGCTAGGATTAAATTGACTCCGGATTTGGATTCGGCGACCTCAAAAACCTACAGTGTAAAGACAACACCCTCGGGCCGAATTTTTTTTAATGTGGCTCTGAATTGTCTATTTTAATTATCGATGCACATGTACAAAATTGAATTACATTTATGATTAGACAAAATTAGAGTAATTTGCAACAAAAGGAGTCGTTGTATGATTTATCTGTTAATAGTTTTCCTAACATAAATCACTGTGTAAAATCATATGATCCGTTGTGAATGGGCTTGCGTCAGAATAACCTTTTGACTTGCGATTTCAAGAAGCGAATATCATCGGCATGAGTTCACTACATGACACCCTCTTCATATAGAGCATATTTTTTTTTGTAAATGTTATCAAGATTGACACTAATTTTCTTTTATATTACATACTTACTAAAAATCGACGAGCAAAGTTATACGAGTGTAATAATAGATTAGTTATTATAAATAGCAGGTGTGTAGTTCTATAAAAAGAAATCTTTCATAACTTGAGATCGTCCACATGGGAAGATCTATCTTCAAAAGTAACTCGAAAAATATTTTATCACATTATGTTCTTTGATCTCTGCTCTTAAATTGCTATTAATTTCTTTATTGCATGTATAAAATAATCATATGGAACGTATTAAGAGCAGATTTTGTCTTTGTGTTCAAAAATCAAAATTCGTCAAGTTTTATACATAACTAAATTTTACCAGCGGATTCGCTCGCATTTATGTCCTAATTACGTATCAAAGATCAAGAACGAATACATAAAACTAATTTTTCTATCCCTAGGAAACAGTATTATAAAAGTTACCCTATGTCCTTTTCTTTACCTCTTGACAATGTGTGTATAAAATTTCATAATAAATTTTACCCCCGGCTTTGCTCGCGTTGATGTCCTAAATGCGTGGCAAAGATGATCGTCGACCACTTAAAACTAATATTTCTATCCCCCGGGAACTTTATATTTTTTTTCTGGATGAAAGGTACCCATCAACATCATTAAAGACAGTACAACTGTAGGGATAGATGTGCAAGGGCCAAAGATTAGTATGCTTAGATTTGCAGATGATATAGCAGTATTAGCATCTAGCAAGTAGGACCTAGAGATAGCTTTAAATAAAATGGAAGCGGTACTGTATGAAAATAAATAAAAGAAAAACTAAAATACTGATATGCAAGGGAAGAAAAAGTAGGGAAAGAGCGAATATAAAGATAGGAGACGAAAAATTAGAAGAAGTGGCTGATTTTAGATACCTAGGAAGTCAGATAAGTCAGGATGGAAGGAGTAGTACGGATATAAAGCAGAGGATAGCGCAGGATCGTGTCGCCTTTAATAAAAAGAAGTCACTTCTATGCTCGCGAACGGTTAATTTAAAAATTCAAAAAAGGTTGTTAAAGGTGTATGTTTGGAGCACGGCGTTGTACGGGTGCGAAACATGGACAGTGGGAGCGGCGGAAAAGAAAAGGTTAGAAGCATTCGAAATGTGGTGTTATAGGCGGATGATGTGGATATCGTGGGTAGAAAAGGTTAGAAATGAAGAGGTATTGGAAAGAATAGGAGAACAGAGGACTCTATGGAAGTCAATAAAAAATAGGCGAGATAGGTTGGTAGGACACCTTCTCAGGCATGAAGGTCTAGTCAGAGACATATTAGAGGCAGAAACAGGAGTTAGGAGGGGTAGAGGTAGACCTAGATTAGATTACTGTTCGCAAATAGTTAAGGATGTGGGCTGTTCTAGTTTTAGGGAAATGCGAAGTTTAGCTCAGGATAGGAAAGAGTGGAGGTACGTGTCCAACCAGTCTTAGGACTGATGACCTTATGATGATGGTAGACCTTAGCATTTGATATTAATTTCAACTTGATACCTCCCACGCGTTTCTAAAAAAAATGTATAACGGAGTGACCCTATAAGGGTTCTGTTTTTTTTCCTTTCCCTAAAAATAATTGAACGTTTCGGTCCAATATCTAAGTTAGTCAGGCCTGAACGGATTTGGAAGTTTTGAGCCTTTTTACCAGGAAACGATAATCAATTAATCGATTGTGTACATTACGAATTGTCAGCAAATTTTTGTTTTAATCAGAACGCGCCAGACGTCAGGTAAATATATATAAAAAGATATGAAATAGTAGTATAAGTATTTAGGCCTTTAAGTATACTTATATTACTGGGGGGAATTAATAGAATATATATATATATAGGCCGATTTATTGAGTGGGAAATATATTATTACCGAAACACAGACATCTACATAAGTACAAGCCTACGTAAGATAGTTTCTGCATGTGTGCATAGGTGTCTATTTTCGTAACTGTATGCATGTGTGTGTGTTTTTTTTTATTGTGGCGTGTACTGTAATTTGTAGTGATTCACTTTATCTTCGGAACAGTACGTGCTTGGGCACTCTACGATTTGCTAGTCCTCGTCTGGTCGAGTTGTTTACTGAAGTATTATTATATTAGTAATAATATTATGTAGAATGAAAATAAATAAAAGTAAAATAAAAATATTGATATGTACGGAAAGTGAAAGTAAGCCTAAAGCTAATGTAAAAATTGGAGTCGAAAAACTGATAGGAGTCAGTAATTTTTCGAAATCTAGAAAGGGATTCTTCAGAACGAAAAATGCGATGAAGAAATGAAAACAGGTTGACAGAAGGGCCCATATCAAGTTAACACGACAAAGTATATTTCTTATTTCTAATATGCGGTGTACTTTGTCACTAATTTGTTACCAAATCCTAAAATTTGTCGGCCCAGTCAGTTATTGGAACAAAGACGAAATGCTAGTCTGTTATCAAGCTGGCACTACAAGCATACCCCAAATAGCAAAATTGTCGTAAAATTTATTTTGTTGCGTCTACCCCCTAACTGTCTGAGTAGAGCCGCCAAAATGGCACTACACATATGACGCATCTCGGAATAGAAATTGCATAGAAAAATACTGTAAGAACTATAATTTGTCGTTAAAAGTAGCAGATACTTTTACCCATTTTGTTCCGAGTGGAGCCTCTAGCTGATCAGTAAAATACCATTGGAGAGTCAACAAGTTGACACTATCCATAGCGTATCCCATAGTAGAAGTAGCCTAGAGAAATATAATTTGTCGCTGAAAGGGTGGTACTTGTATTCATTTTATCACGTCTATCGTCTGGTTGTTTAGCGAAAACAGACAGGAGAGAGCCACCAAGTTGGCACTACACATGGCGCATCTCAGAATAGAAATGACGTAGAAAAATACCGTAAGGACAATAATTTGTCGTTGACAAATGGTGGGTACTCTTACCCATTTTCTTGCGAGAGGAGTCTCTACCTTATCAGCAATATACTATTGGAAAAACGACAAGTTGGTACTATACATAGCGTATCCCGAAGTATAAATAGCGCAGAGAAATATAATTTGTCGCTGAAAAGGTGGTATCTTTATTCATTTTATCGCGTCTATCGTCTGGTTGTTAAGCGAAAACAGACAGGAGAGAGCCGCCAGGATGGCACTACACATAGCGCATTTCGGAATAGAAATGGCGCAGATAAATACTGTAAGGACAATAATTTGTGGTTGACAAATCGTGGGTACTCTTACCCATTTTCTTGCGAGAGGAGTCTCTACCTTATTAGCAATATGCTATTGGAAAAACGACAAGTTGGTACTATACATAGCGTATCCCGAAGTATAAATAGCGCAGAGAAATATAATTTGTCGCTGAAAGTACCACCCTTTCAGCGACAAATTTTAACTCCATATTGGCTTTAATTCTTGACATTCGTAGAGCAAGGGGAAGAAACGGACGACGACCAAAGGTGATCATGAACATTGATTAAAATCGCTAGTTTTGAATCTGAAAACTCATTAAATATGTAATAATTGATTAGTTGCTTCTTTTGTAAATGCCTAGTGACTAATCAAGAGATATATGTATGTTTAGCACGTGACTGTACCATCACGTTTTGAAAACGTATGTAAATAAACTACTGTTCACTAATTGCAATTTCCATTTAATTGATTTCATTAAATTGATTTATAAAAACTGTTGGAAACAAACAAGAGTTTTCACGAACAGGAATTTAATTGAAAGAAATTTGTTAGGTAAGCATAATTAGTTGCCCCAGACGAACTTTGAACTTTATATTTATTTAATAAGGTAACCCTCTAAGTGACTAACTCTTTCATCCCTTAAAATGTAACGTGTAAGAAACCACCTTGTATTAAAGTTTATTAAAAACAGTAAATAGTTGTGAATTAGGATACATATCGTAGGAAAAATTGCCTAAGATTTTCAACAATAACAATCGTGATGACAAAAAAATTTAAAATTTCAACAATTGTTCAATACAATGAACTTCTCGTTGTTGTACACCATCAAAATTTTTTTCATTACGCTCGAGTAAGTACCTGGTGGATAAGATATTTTTTTTCAAAGTTTTAAAACTGGCACATAGTATTTAAAAAAATAAAATCTGAATAAGAAGTACACGACCATTGACTTTTAAAAATGTTATTGTTCAATTATTTTAACGAAGATAACAAAATTTATTTGTTTAAGTAAGACATTTAATAATTATAAACTGAGTAAGTAGAGATCAAATTTCGTCAGGAGCAAATTCACCATTACGTTTATTTGATAGTAAAAGCTTTTGTTTAAACACTAGGTAAATTGAGATATTCTAATAACATCAAAAATGTCTAAGGGCACATCATACTTTGAAAAATATGACGTGGTAGAATGAAATTCCTACACGGGCCGTATACAGTCCGCCAAATTATTTTTAAGGCCCGCAAGTACATTTTACTATGAATAAATTTATGTTACTAAATTAATATTAAAATTACTTTACTATGTAAAAATAATAAATATGTGATTTTGGACTTGGATATTGTTGCTAAACAATTACGACCACAATGTTCTCATTAATAAATTACGAATATTTTAGAGTTTTATCTTTAGTATAAATAAAATATTTTTTTAATTAACATAAATTGACTATACATTTATAAATCTTCATGGCCCTGAAAATACTGACCGCGGGCTATGATAAGTTGGACAGCGCTTCCCTATGGTATGGTCGTACTTACATGATATCAAGTGAAACAATATTTTGTCTTTAAATATGTGAAGAAAACTGAAAAGTTTTATAGTGACAAAGAGTACTTCTAGTAAATTAATTAATATTCTTAAAAATGTTTTTTTTCAGTATAATTAACAAAGACAGGATTGATTAAATTTTATTAGTCACGGATGGTAGAGTTATCATTTAGTTTCCGTGCTGTGCCTGGAAGTATTTCATAAGACAAATAGATCGACGGATCACTTACATTTTGATAATGGCATTACTTACTATCAGTTTTCTTTACATACCACATGTATTTACTTACCAATTTCATTATTCATGCGTTGTTGCTCCATTACATGTTTACTTTTACCCATAATGGAATGTTTGTGTTTAGTCTAGACGGAAATTATATGGTTAAATAAAATTTTATTTACAACTTTTAAAGGTCGAATGATGGAAAATGATATGGTGAAGGAAGGTAACGTTTAATCGAACTGTTTTCACGGTAAACCTTTACATAAAACCATAAACTAGCAACAAGTTTACTGCCTTTTACCTATAAACTAAATTAGCATCAAAATATCTCTTGTTATTTTTTATATTTACTCTAGAATTAACCTTTGTTCGATACTTAGAATTAGAATTTTCCTTGTAAATGTTTTAAATACACATTAATAATTCGTCGTATTACATATAGCACTTGGTACCTACCAGGACTTAATTTTTAAAAAAATGTAAACGACAAATTTTTTTCCCCAATGTTGTTTAACCAATTGTTCTTTCCGTTGTCCTTTAATCAACCGTATTTTCATGTTCAATACATTTTGTTAGATTTTTGGCATAAATATAGATATATTTTTACTCATCTTTGCTCATATACAAGGTATTTCTTGCAATTTTTTTCGACGTGACAACGTCTTATAATTCGATGGAGCCGACTGCACGCACGAAAAAACATGACTCATGCGGCGTTACCTCGCTCTGAGGCGTTCCATTTAAGGCTTGAAGTGCAAGCGAGAGCGCGGAACGAGCGACAAAGAGGCACAATCGGCCTCCGCGTTCGGCAGCGTTCGACATCTGTCTCTATCCTACTTGAGTGAGCGATGCGTCCGCGTGGAGAGCTTCTATACAATAATACATTTACATTTACCTCCTTCTCTATATCCATACAAAATATCTATCAAACAAATAAAATTAAAATTTTCTTTTGAAAAATGAAACCATTCCATCAGTATTTTCTTATGACGTTGTCACGTTCAAC
>NW_020442313.1:1905392-1931946 GCF_000699045.2 Agrilus planipennis
TAGTATTTATATATAATATTGTATTTCTATTTACTCGAGTTCGTTCTACACTTGATGGGAACCCTAAAAAGATGCAAGTGGTTCATGGCTCGTTGGAGAGTGAATTTATGTATTTTTTTTTAAATAGGAGAAGGATAGAAATCCTTGTACTTGAAATGCATAAGAAAAAAAGCGTTCCGATTGAAAAACCCGTACAATTTTGGTTAGCAAAAGACAATGAGACGATCGCTGTGTGACTGCAAACAATAGCTGTCATTAAGAGTGAATAAGCACTGGAAATAGAAGCGGAAAATTGTCCCGTCGCCGTAACCGCACTCAAGAAATTCGCTTAGGCCTTTGCCGTAATACAATAAACTGATTAGTAAGCAGAATTAAACGATGATACTTCGTTTTCGAACGATTAAACATTTAAGAAATAGATAGCCTTTGCTCGCAGTTTAGACTATTATTGTGGCACAGAAATCGTAATTGATGAGGAACCCCGATAACCCCATATTATTGCACTCCTAAAGAATAAAAAATAAAAGTGTCAAATGTAGATATACTTACGTAGGATATTCAGGGCCTATTAAGTAATACAATCGCTCCGGACAAAAATATAACATTTGTCGCCCTTTACAATGACACGTTGTAAGTAGGGTTGCCACCCGTACTTTATTATAAAGAAAGTATTGTACTCTATTTCGACTGTGCGTACGTTATACTTTACAAGACACAAGAAGTACGCAAAAATACTTTATTTAAGGCCTTAAGTAAACATCGTAATTTTGTAAGCCATTATTCGAAATTCAGAGTATTTTTACATCAATAATATTGCACAGAAAAATGGCAAACCATATTTACGGAAGAACAACCTGATTTCCTAAATCTGTTCAAAGTAGTGTCACTTTTGCTGTCCATTCCGGCCACTTCAGCATTTACAGAAAGAGTATTCTCTGTTATGAACGCAAAGTGGCGGGACGACAGAAATAAAGCTTCATTAAAAGTAATTAAAAATGGAATTTTAGTTTACTTAAATCTTTGTTTGCTATGTTTAGAGACTATTAATATATTTAAGAGTGACAGCAATTTGTTACTGGCTGCAAGGTGTAACAAAAAATATGTTTTTAAAAACAAAAAATAAAATACTTTATTTTTATGCTGAGTACTTTTTTTTTAACCATTTAGTCGAGAAATACCTTATCTAAAGCCTGAAAAGGTGGCAACCCTAGTTGTAAGTCATAAGCATGTTATTTCGGAGATTGGATGGTGCAATTTTTAGCTAGGACTCTCCACAAACCTGTGTTAAACCAATGAAAAAGTAATATCAACTGGGGGAAGCCCCTAAAACGTCGCCTTGTAGGAGAAAACGGGATTGTCCATTAATAACATGAGCTCTTTTATGGTCATTTTCGACTCCTCCCCCTCTAAGGTGAGATTTAATGAGATTTGTCAGAACCCCCCTCCTCCCCTTGCGTGAGATTGACGCTATTTTTTTTTGACTTGTCGGCATGCCGCTTAACGTATGCATCATAAAAATCCTGATATAAACTCATATTAATATTAAAGACAGAAAAAATGACTAAACCACTGACACGTGACGTTTATCTCGAGTAATTAACTGACAAGTACGAGTTTGAACGATTTTGTATTTAGGTTTTCTTTACGCAGTGAAATTCTGCGAATTGACTGGTACTTGTACGAGTAGCGCTCGGCACTTAATTCGGAGAATCCGTGCGTAGGGAATAATCGATACGTTGTCTATACTATTGTCTTTTCTGAATATCCGAACCACCTTTTTTTTCTTTTTTTTTTTTCATATTGTTTTTGCGTTGATGATTGTCGGAATAAAAGTCGGCAGAGTGAACTTAACAAACAATTACTTTATTAACGAAAACTACACTGGACTACAGAGAATTCGAGGTTGTCTTGTCGGGGTGTCAAAATCACACTCTTCTAATGCATACAGAACTTAAATCTAGGTACCTAACAGTGTTCACAACCTGAAGCGAGGCAACTATCGTACCAGTAGCGTAGAATTATCGTACATGGAGCAAAATTATCGTACTTTTCAAAATAATCACTATAATTAATAAATTACTCGTATTAATCGTGATATCAATATTTCTGCGTATGCTTCGTAACTAATTTGTACTTATAAACTATTTACAATCTTTTTTAACTGTATTTTTTACATTTGAGACAGACCTGAACTACCCCCACCCTTTAAATTAAAGATGAATAATAGATAGAAAAATACTTAAACATAACAAGATATAGGGTGTGGAGGTATGTTAGTGGGGTGTTTTTGACCTTAGGCTATGGTTAGTGGCTACAATCACAAAATTGTGGATGGGAAGACCATCGACCCATCTGATGACCAACACGAAGGGATGTTACCTGCCGAGAAAAAACTTACATACTAGCATGATAACGTTCTNTTTTTTTTTATGTTTTCGTGGAAGAGGGGAAATCTTCAAAAGACACCCAGCCGTCCGTACGACTGGGTAGTGTCGGATTCCCGAGGAAGAAGTCCTCGGACCTACCGACTAAAACCCCTCTACCTCAGGCCGTTTTAGGACCAACTAGGGTCCTCTTCAGCCATGTCCCAACGAAGCAGTTATAGAGTCGACCTTGATTTTTTTTTATGTTTTCGTGGAAGAGGGGAAATCTTCAAAAGACACCCAGCCGTCCGTACGACTGGGTAGTGTCGGATTCCCGAGGAAGAAGTCCTCGGACCTACCGACTAAAACCCCTCTACCTCAGGCCGTTCTAGGACCAATTAAGGTCCTCTTCAGCCGACGTATAGCTTTAGCAAGTGACAATAAATGGGTTTAAAGTAACCCAGGGCATGAAGCCATCTACGGGGTGTTGAGACATAAAATATACACTTACAGGGCCTAAACACATATTACTCTCGTGTTACATGGTATTAATAACCATGAAATTTATTTTGGCGGGCAAAATGAACACTCAAAAAATTTTTTTTTTTTAATATCTGTAATATTTTATATTTTTTGAAGTTGACGTGCTCTTCTTCATACCCGACAAAGGCAACATTTTTACAGAAATATTAACAAGGCGCGGTGGGTAAAATTTGCCCCCGGTCCCCCAGGCGGATTAGATGTATGCAGCGACAAATTTTTGGATTTAGTAATAAATTAATGATAAATTATAGTGCACTTTAGAAATAAGAAATATAACTTTATCGTGCTAGCTAGATAAAAGGAAGGGACATATCTCTAACCGTTTTGAGATAAGTTGCATTTATGTGCCTATTGAAAACGTTTATGAAAGATGTCTGTAAATAATGGAAAAATTGCTCATCAGATTCAACGCAAAATGTACGAATAGTTCTAGAGACATTGGACACACTGGAATTAATTGACGGCTAATAAAAGAATAAAACTAACTAAATTGTCTACTTTTAATAACCAGAATGTTGTCTTACAATCGGTACTTTTAATTAAAAATTGCCAATTATTTTGATGTGTTGGACATGATTAAATGTCAATATCGGTGGTTAAGGATGTAGAATGTTCTAGTTTTAGGGAAATGTGATTTTGGCTCAGGATAGGAAAGAATGGTGACGGGTGTCCAACCATTCTTAGGACTAACGACCTTATGATAATGATATGATACGTAAGGTGTTACGTATACCTTAGGAGTTTAGGTTGGATTATAGTGGTAGTGGTTTCTCTGTTTAGCAAAGCAATGTGCTTGCCCCATTAACAGTACCAATCCGTTCAAATTTGGACGGTTTCAACTAATTTAAACATTTGTTATCAGGTCTATTACAAAAACGGCTTTACGTAAGAAGCTGGAAAGCACGCAATACGTATAATATTACTCACTCTGTTCTTAAACAAAAAATATCAAGAATATTTTATCGTATGACAGTTGTTAATTTAATTACATAATATGTTGAGAAAAGTAACACATGATCACTATTAAAATTTCTTTTTGGGATTTTCCATAATCCGAGTTGCACGTGACCAGTTTTATCACCCTCTTATAGATACTAATATTATTATCAACTAACCTCCATGCTCCATTTTTTTTATTTTCTCTTGGTTTTGTTTAAAATATATTAGTGGTATGTCACATTAATTTTGAAACTTATGGTAAGGTTTGCAGGTTTGGAAATCACAATAAGTAGATGTTTAATAGCGAACTGAAAATTTATAATATTTATACTAAACACTGTAATACGTTAATTAAACTGAATTAAGTAATTTTATGACTAATATCTCCAAAATTAAAGGGTGTAGAGTGAAACTTGTAATTCACATGATAGATAAAATTAAAATTTGTCATTAACTTTATTAATTTTGCTGAACTTCATCGCATATAGGTATGATAAGTGGAACCGTTGTGTTAGAACACCCTGTATTGTTGGGGTGTGTATTTTGTTTCAAATTCACCTGCGACCACGACGTGAATGATATCGGACATCCGCTGTCCTCATCGGACACTGTATAGGAGTGTGCATTCTGTGTTTATATGTATGTAGACCAGACAACACCAAACGACAAACTCACACGGCGTACTTCCGGTCTTTAAAATTGCAAGAACCGTTGGTCTTGTTTCCTGCTCATCCAGATTACGACAATAATTGCCAAAAAATATAACAGACAAAAGTGAAAAATTACGCCACAGTGTTGTGTGGACGGTTCTCGAGCAACCATCCAGGTAAAGCAACACGTTCACCGAACATACAAATGACATTTCTTTGTCAGCATTTTTTTTGTTTTTAAATGTCTAATTGGATGAACGTGTGGATTGTATGTATTTTTTCAGGCACGTCTATTTAAAAATATCAGCTCTTCTACTTTATTATTTATATGAATAAATTTCTACATCATCTCGTATTTTCCAAAGGATGATGATTTTGCCGTAAGTCTATGTATAAATTACATCTATTGCATTACACATTATGCTACTATTCTACTTGAAACGTTTCTTGGAAGTCAATTTATTATGCACAGACAATTCGGTAGCATTTTATAGAGTTGAAATCTGAGAATGGAATCAAAGTACAAGTGTATCTACAGGAAGATCACTGCTGTATGAATATAAATAAAAGTAAAACTAAAATACTGGTATGCAACGGAAAAAAAGTAGCGAAAGAGCGAATTTAAAGGTAGGAGACGAAAAATTAGAACAAGTGGCTGATATTGGGTATCTAGAAAGTTAGATAAGTCAGGACGGAAGGAGTAGTAGGGATATAGAGCAGAGGATAGCGCAGGGTCGTGTCACCTTTAATAAAAAGAAGTCACTTCTATGCTCGCGAACGGTTAATTTAGAAATTCAAAAAAGGTTGTTAAAGGTGTATGTTTGGAGCGCGGCGTTGTACTGGTGCCAACCATGGACAGTGGGCGCGGCGGGAAAGAAAAGGTTAGAAGTCTTTGAAATATGGTGTTATAGGCGAATGATGAGGATAACGTGGGTTGAAAAGGTTAGAAATGAAGAGGTATTAGAAAGAATATGAGAACAGAGGACTCTATGGAAGTCAATGAAAAATAGGCGAGATAGGTTGGTAGGACACCTTCTCAGGCATGAAGGTCTAGTCAGAGACATATTGATGACCTTATGATGATGATGATGATAGGAAGATTGAATAAATTGTATTAGACTAACTTTATCATGAAAAGGGTATTGGTATGAGGTGTATAGAATGAGTAACATAAATGGCTTAAAGTGTATCTGTTGGAAGAAATAAGATCAATTATGAATGGCTTTCTCTTAAAATGGAGTAGAGTTATTGGAGAACTAATCTCTAAAATTGATTGATCGATTAATATTGAGATTTGAGACGTGAAGTTTCGATGAGTGGATCTGGAGGATGTGTTATTGGGAAAGGCATTTAATGTGTTATAAAGAAGCAGTGGAAAATCAAAAACAAGAAACCATAAACTTATTTATTGATGAGTGGAGAGGATAAATATAATCTGGATACGGATATTTTACTAACTGGGACTTTAGTACCTAAATAGGTATGTTGTGGCAGAACTGCTTCTATTATCACTGCCTCATAGTTTTATCTTACAGATAATAATTTAATTAATATTTTGTTAACTACCATCATTCCACTATAAATGTGAAATCGTCAATGAATTTTTTTCCAAAACATCCAATAACCCATGAAGTTGTTAGATAATTCACTCTTACGTTCACGAGCGGTTTATTTAAGAATTCGAAAAGATTGTTAATGGTTTGCATATTTTAAAAATAGTAGTACAAAAGGGGGTTGTTAAAGTCGAATAAGGTATCGGACAGAATAGAGTACCTTCTGAGATAATAAAGGCTATTTAAGGACATATTAGAAGCAGCAACAGGAGTAAAGAGGAGCAGAAGTAAATACAGTTCACAAATGGTTAGGGATGTTCTAATTTTAAGGAAACGCTAAGGTTGGCTTAATATAGGAAACAGTAAATATGTGTGTCTTAATCAATCTTTGGACTGACGGCCTTGTGATATTGAATTTTCATGAAGTAAGGTTTCAACTTTTACAAATTCATTGTGGGTCATGCTCTGTAAAATGGTCCATTACATATTTTCCTCTGGCTTAATTTCTTCGTAAATATCAGACATAATTTTATTGTTTCTTTGCCAGTAAACATTATCCTCCTGTGTAAATTATACAGTTTAGTCCTGCAAAAGGTGACAAGGAGAGGTGATATTAGCCAAATTCTGAAAACACTACAAAACATTATTCCATTTACAGCATTGACTCCGAACAAACAAGACGATTACAACGTTCAACTCATTATATTGTAACACGGTCTCGTCGTTATCACTGCACGACATTGGTTGGTACTTTGGTGAGGTGGGGGGAGAGAGAGGGTGATAGCACTGTCTAGACGTGACAGCAGCAGCAGCGGGATAAGAGCTACATGCACTCGATGTCTCTCTCGTTTTTTGGTGTCGTCTCGCTTGCTCTAATGGTTGCGCTGTACGGTGTAATAACAACACTCGCAACTTACTACAACGCCGAGCCGAGAGTCCACACTATTTGCCTGATATTAACGTATGAAACATCGTTTAGTTAGTCAGTCTGTTGCGACGTCAAGTTACGGCCGGACGTGACGGCCGGCGTTGTTTTTTGTTTCGCTTTTTATCACGAAACGATGGTAATGACGGCGGATAGCAAACGAAAATGCTACATCGAAAGTCCGTCATCCTGCAATAGTATTTGCGACAGTTCCAATGATTGTTGTAGTTGCAGCAGTAACGCGACTGTGCTAGTGTTCAAAATTGCAAAGCGAACTTTGCGGAAGTGTCTTATTGTTTTAAGAAATAAGCTGCGCATCAAGAAAAAGGTACCTTTTTGTTGTTTTGTATTATTTAAGCTTTCTCCCATTTTATATTTAAAATAATTATATAATTTTTTCCCCATAATACGGGCAACTTTTAGAATACTTTTTAAAAGTGATAATGCCATGGTAAACGTTGGGATATTTTAAGTGTGTATTTTGTGATTTTTAGACATGGTATGCTACACTTTTTTTCGTATAATAATATGATAGATATAGAGATGTATACTTAGGTACATTTCCCTATCTGTATTTATGTTTTCATATAGTTTCTTTAAATCGATTGGTGATCAAACATCTCTTCATACAGATAAATAAATAGGTAACTATAAGTCCAATAAATGCAAATTAAAATTTTTGAGGGGTGCCTACTACAGTTGCTTTAAAATTCAGTTAGTTGAGGACAGTTTTCGGAAAAGCAATTGATGTGTCCATATAGAGATGTGGTTGAAAAAATATATTCCACACGTTTACTAAATTATGCATTTTCACTCGTGTGGCATACACAGAAAAAATGCCGACAAAGAATTGTGTAAATTCTGTGTTCGGTGAATTTTTTGCCTTACCTATATGTCGGTTCTCATTTTTAACCGTAATAGGTAGCTTCTACATACCTATACGGAAATAGATTGGGATACTCGTAGTGTCCTTATTGATGAAACTAGTTTATCAAGTTTTAAATAAATTTGTTTGATTTGATTATTTACATATTGCTAGCCATCTTATCTACGAAGATCTTTAAATTTGGATTAGGAACAAAAACTGTACTTTAACAGTTAACCTTAGTCCTTAGTAGACATTATATTTTAAATAAAGATCTATTAAAAAAAACCTTTCCAGCCTGACTTCAAACTGTCGGTATAATTAGGTTGCTATGTCTATAATATTCGGTGCAAGTATTGAGAAATATACTAACAATGAAATAGTTGATGTCGGTGTGATTAATACATGATTTGTAAAAGAATTTTCTTGTATTTTTTTTTTAACTTGATTCCTATTCAATATTAATTTTATTGGTGCCTCCAATAATACGACCTTTTCACTGTTGTAATGGCATGACCCAGACGTCCTTCGTGTGCTAGACACCAAATCGATTTGTTACACAGACACAGCACACAGGCATGTGCTTGAACGCCCTTCGATGGGATGGTTTTTTCCCTTCCATGTTTGTAGACTGGTTATTATCGTAGCGGACGCGGTAAATTATCAAGATCCGGCAACAACGTACTATATTTAAGTACAATATACAGTACTTCACTAATGTATTTGACGGGGACAATAAAAAAAAATAATAATAAGTGCTTTATCTAAGTACCTGATAGAGGTAATTATAGATTGCCAATAACAATTGCATTATTTTCTTACAGTTGTTTTGTTCTACAGAAATGCTGATGTTGCGGTTTTATTGCAGACGTTAGTAATTCGGATACGTGATTCATAAATTAATGTTCTACTTTTAATTTATTATTCGATTATATGGCTGCTTACGTTCGATCGAAGCGATGTTTGTAGGTCATAATTGTGATCCTACAATTTTTAATTACCTAGGTAATTACTCACTTCCTGTAGGCTGAAAACTATATTAATGTCTAATTCAACCAGAGGCTATTAATTACTTTTCATTAATGTTACCTATATATGTACAATAATGGTATATATATATACCTACTTAAGTGAAATGTTATCTTTTGTTGATATGTCTGCTGACAGTGGATAAAAATACTTCGAATGCGTGTTACCTATTAGGAATTCATTATCTTGTATTGTTGCAGGTGTTTTTATCTATTACTGTTACTGTTTGAACCCATTTCCTATTAGGTATATAGAACGAACTGGCAAAAATCGGCTTTGCCAGGTGAATTTCTTTTTATTCTCAAGTTTTTCACCGAAATTGCTTTATATTTCCTTGGAGATTGTTAAGAGAGCGAAGGTGGTAGTGGAAGAGGGGGGGGGCTGACTTGGTAGATTCGATTAGTCTGCCATCTGGTGAATATATCCTATAGGAGTCATTCTAAAAAGTTTATCTCTTGTAAGAGGATTCAGAGTGCTTGCTCGTTGCAATAAATTATCGTTAAAGGTTCAACCCCCCATTGCTGTGGGTCTAAATTTTTGTTTAAACCTAGTAATATTCCTAAATTGCACAAAAAGATGTGACATCATTTTTGGATGCAGGCGATGCTATGTATAAAAACTCGCCTTGCATTCTACTTCAAAGATGACCTATATTTCGAAAACAGTTGGATCTATGTGTAGGACCTTTTGTATGTGCACAAATAATATTTTATAATAAACAAAGTTAACGTAAGTCCGATAATTTATGAGGTGGTATTACATAAAAATCGTTTTTACAACATGTGGATCAAAATAAGTACTTACCTAAAAAATATTGGACACCACTTTTCTTGTGTAATCATATTAAACAGTTATACAGATAAGCCAAAAGGTTTACTGGACATATCAAAAACCACGCCTATTTGAAAGTATTTCTTACTTCTCTGAAAACTGTCCTAAAGTAACCGAACTCCCAAAATCTTTTGAACAACGCGGTACCTAGCATCCCTAGAATGCTTTAAATTGCATTTAAATTAATTATTAACTGATCTAACTAGTGTACAAATTGTATCGGTACTCGACAAATTTTTAAAATGGGAAAATCGGTGCCAATTTTTTTTATGTATTAAAGAAAAACAACACGAACTAATAATACATATTACGTTGTATGTGTATTGTTCCGGACAATAAAAAAAAAAGTCGGTGAGTCACTATTTATACCTACATGCAATATGTAAGTGTAGTACACTCAGTATATACATATAAACATATAGGGACAATTTTACTACGTTTACATGCATACATTCGTATACCTATGTATGCCCAATGCACCTGCACAACTATATGGCAGCGTCACATATGTACTATAGATATGGGTACATACATAGTGCACATAGTAGTAAGTGCGACCGCGGTTGAGAGCAACCGCTGCGGCGCTGTTCCTCGCGGTGTAGACGGCGACGAGCCGCGCTCTGTGTCCTAGACTGCTGGCAGACATACCCAAGGACGTTCGGTCGTAGTGGGCTGTCTGGTCTCGGTCGCCACTTCCCCGCCTCCTCCGCCGCCGCCGCCGCGCTTTGCCACCGTCGCGCCGTCACCGTCAATGTGACCCCTAGGGGTCTTTTACGGATACGTGGTATTTTTAACGGTGGATGTTTGTAAACACTATTTAAAAACTTCTCCTTGCTACGGCTCTGGTTGATATCTATCGGTCGCATGCTCGTAAAAACTACTATTACCTATAAGTATACATATGTGTGTTCGTTCTTTTTTTTTTTTTAAATGACATTGGACGACTACCGAGAGCTAACGAGGTATGTGTATGTATGCATGTCTGTCAGGTGACACAAGATTTCCCCCGTTTCTATACCAGACAGCCGACAAAATTCGGTATTTCTCATATAATCTTTCTACATCAGTTGGTTTAATTTATTTTTTTTTTCCTTGAAGGTTATAATCAATCAAATTAACACTCACCGAGTTAAGTGCATTTATTACGAACTGGTTTACAAGCTGAATTTGTTGTTTTTATTTTAATTTTTGACCTACTTAATAAAAAAGTACATTCGAGATTATCCTTTGAGCAACAAATCAAATTGTTGCAGTTTTACTGTTATTTGTGGTGTCAAAACTCATTTTTTTTTTTTACTCTTTACCTATTTATGATAAGATGGTAAATTGTGAAGAAAAAACTTTACAAAAAAAAAAACGGTACAATATAGTTGAAAAACGTATCTTGTTATTAAAAGTTAGTTTTTACCCTCGATTCCAGCAGCGTGAATAATTTCCCTGTTGTATTAACCTTGATGTAACATCTCTATTTTTCAATACACGTAAGTAACGTTGCAGTTTTAAAGTCTACCCCAAATGGAAATCGATAAATAAATACTTTAGTATGGTTGGTAAAACAGTTTCTTATATTGACGTAAAAAAGAATCTATTTAGAATCACTATGATTGTAATTAGAAATTAGCTTAGATACATTCTAAACCTTAACTTACACTGCTTTTAATTTCTACACAAGTAACTTCGCAGGGTGAAAAGTTGAGGGTTAATAATATCTAGGGACTACCCCTTCGTGGTATCTATATTCTAAATCATCTTATTTGTTAATTAACGTACTTGTAGACGTTAGATTATTTTTATTTTTCTGGAAGCATCAATATCGAGTATTAACACAACACTTCCATTTGACATAATATGTCTAGTAAATGGATATTCCTAACGTAATAATTAAAAGTAAGTACAGATGTAGTTAAGTGTAGTTGCTAATGGTTTTATTAATGTCGTGTTACAAGTTTGTCTATTGTCCGATACAAATACATATTATGATTCTTCAACGTTCATAGACGAAAACTGATTAGGTAGGTACATGGCACTTATGATTTCATGAATATTTATTATTTTTAAGAAGTGTTACTGGTATTTTGGACTTAAAAAACACGGAGAAAATGAAAAAGGAAAATTTACCTCAATATTAAGCGAAAATAATAAAAATTACAATTTGGACCGGAATTTGTAAAAATAAAATCCCAGCAGAAATAAATTTACTAGGTATTTTAGTTGATAACAATAATTAAGAAATTTGAAGTAATTTTTAAAAACTAATTAGTTACCTAATAAATTGTAATTTTTGCTTTTCCATAAAAATTTAGTTTTTTCCGTGAAGGTGCTTAAAATTGGGTTCCTGTTATAATTGGAATAATTAAATATATTCAAGGGTAAAATCGCCCTTTCGATAGTCAGGAATGAATGTCTCACATGGTTGTTTATATTAGTCATACGAATAAAATTAAATTAAAGCAAAAAGGACTTGTCTATCCCAATTAACCACAACACTTTTAGTTAACGCGGACACGTGTTTCCACGCCACAATCTTTTTTCTCTATTATTTCTATACGTACCTACTGTTTGAAAAATTGAAAGAAAAGAAAAACTTTGCTATCCATCCCTAATTAATGGTGACCATCTGACGAAAGATTCAGAAACGATTAGGTATGAACGCATATGAAACTGTTTCAGCATAATTTGCGCTAAATTAATATAAACGAATGCCGTAACCTAAAGTACGTTCTTATTAATATTACAAAATATACACAAGACAGAACATGAAGTTCTCAGCGATCTTAAACGAGGTTGTTTTATAACAAAAAAATGCAAGACGTTTGTCACTGACACCTTTAGTTCTATAGTATTTTACTAATAGGTGTATAGGGGTTTTTTTAATCTACTTAAAAATTTTTATATATAATAAAACTTGAGAGTGCAATTTTCCGCTTAATTCTGAAAATATTGACATTTCCGGTTCGATTCTATCGGAAGCGAGCATCAATTTTTGGTTTAAAAGAATGACCTAATTTTAAAGTTTCTTTACGCCTGTTCTACAAATAATCTACTACCTTGTGAAAAACCGGAAGTGGCTATATTTTGAAGATAAATCTACAGAACAAATTTCAAAGTGTCAAGAAAATTATATGTTCAATACGAAACCAGACTTCCGATTAATAGTTCTAAAATTTTCAGAAACTTGTTGTATCGTAGTCCTCTAAGCTGTACCATCCTATTTATACATATATAAAAGGTTATGTTTTTTTATTATTTGCAAAAACTATGAACCATATACTTGTCGGTTGCCTTTTGAATACAAAAAAGAATATATATATATATCTTTGCATTGGTATCCAAACTGGGCCACGTAGATTGCAATAACCAAATGGTTATTTATTTTATTATTATTATTCCTCGTATTCATGTGTAGTTCGGTTAAAAATAGATAGGTATAGACAGTAGGTAGTATAAAATAACGAGATTTATTTTTGGACAATATTTCACAGACTGACAGTCTTTTATAAACATCATCTGTGTTATAATTTTATTAATGTGTTTCTGTGTAATGTGATTGTGTACGTAGTCTAATTTTGTAGATTCATGGTCAGCTATTACTTTTTTCTACGATATTTTTTTTTAATTATGCAGTTTATATAAACATTTATCATTTAAGTGAGGGTTTTCTCCAGGCATATAAACAGAATCTCAAGACCCTAAAAACAATTAGATTGTTACAATTATTGTATTATAAAAAGAAATGATTAGAAGCGTTCGAAATGTGTTGCTACAGGCGAATGATCAGGATATCGTGGATAGGGGACGTTAGAAATAAAGACTAGGTGAATAGAAGACTCTATGGAAGTCAATAAGAAGTAAGCGAGATAGGTTGGTAGGACACCTTCTCATGAAGGACTAGTCAGAGACATATTACAGGCAGAAACATGAATCAAGAGGAATAGGGGTAGACCTAGATTGGATTATTGTTCGCAAATAGTTGACGATATGGGTTGTTCTAGTTTAAGGGAAACGCGAAGATTAGCTCAGGATAGGAAGGAGCGGAGGTGCCTGTCCAACCAGTCTTAAGACTGACGACCTTATGATGATAGAGGTTCAAAGTTACCACTTATTTACTTAATATCTAATAGATATTTAATTCGACATAATTATTATTTGTATACATTTCCATTTAATTTCTGTTGTATGCAAACTAGTACTTATGTTGTACTTAATTTGGTTACATAATAGAGCAGTGTTAATAATCCCTTGAAGAAGGTAATTTTGAAATTTTGTTTACAGACAAAACTACAAAACGTTAAACAACTGGAATAAACTGTTTTGTTTAATTAAATTACAATTTATCACACATTTTGAGGATGAAATGTAGAGGAGGTTATCTGTACAGGTCAGACAAAACAATTGCATCAAGATATGTATACGGTTATAAACAAGTTCTGTAGTAAAACCGCACTTTTAGCCCAAGGCCTTTTGTGAATGCATTTAATAGATTATTTTTAAATTAAATTTTCTCTTATTAAAACTCGAACCAGAAGAAGACAAAAAAATTTTTGGCACTTTTTTGTCGGATTTTATTTTGTTTATAAACATTTGAGTTAGGTAGAGTGGACGTCGGTGACGCTATAAAATGTATTTTCTTACACCAACAAAGTGAAATTCGACAAAAAAGTGTCAAAGGGATTTTCTTCATAATGTTTTATTCGGAATCGGATACCTGGTATTTTTGTTTTTTTTTAGAAAACCCACGTGTATTAACAATTTTATTTGAACATTCATCAAATGCAATTGACAAACTCGTATACACGGCGTTTATTAAAATTGATTGCTTTTTTCAATAGATTTGGTTATATTCGCGAAAGTTGTTGAAAACGTTTTCCATATGAAAACTAAGAAGTAATCTATTTATGGTCTATTTTCGGCACGAAATGCTACTTTTAGCATAGCATTTTTCGTAACTTTGCTTACCTATTCTGTATAGCATATTTTGCAATGCTCTTTCTTTAGATCTTTGCTGCATATGCTTTAATGGTGTAATTATCCCAGTTAATTACTTTAGCTTAGCGGTTACAATAGCATCGATATAAATAAAATATATCTTTTTTATTTTCGAAAGCATTATTTTTAAAAATGTTTACGTTAGATATCTACAATTCATGAAAGTTGTACTTCATCAGTCTATGTATGATTTGTTTTTAATTTTTATTTAATTGTTTTTTTTATTTTCAATTTATTTTCAAATTATTAAAAGTATAACAAGATGTAGACCTTCAAGGTTTAATATGTACCTACCGCTTCTTTTACACTACTTTTAAAATGACCCATGATTAATATGGTTTGATTTCTTAAGTAACTACGTAAATAACTTTGATTTTTTAAATTCATTTTATTCATGTTTATATTTGTGTGTGTGTGTTATATACCCACACTTGCATCAAAGGGATCAGTTTTACGATTAGTTGATTTCCAACATGATATTTTATTAAACAGTAACCCTTATTTGACGCCACATCGCCCTCGTGGAAAAAAACGTTATCGAAATTGATATGCCTTGACAGACAGAGAAGGTTATTTGGATATTACAGACGGACAGTTCAATTTTATTTATATTTTATGTGTAGATGTGTATAGATAACTAACTGAAAATGAATAATTCGTAATCGACCTATTCAAAATGCGTTTTTTTTTTTTTTAAATAAATACGTTTTTGTACTACTTATTTAATTTTCTACATTCACTCAAATCCAAAGTATAAAATATTTTTTAAGAAAATCTTACAGGCATTTTCTCATTTTTTAAATATTGGCGTTTTTCTAGACAAACAGTGGTGTTTGGAGCGATAATGGAGTATGATTCATATTTTTCTGTTTGAAGTAATTGAGATATAGTTTTTCTATCTTTATGTTATAGTTTTCTCAGTTCAGCAACAAATAATTCTTCTATACGCTTCCTTATTTACCTTTGTCACCCGTTTTAATTGGAAAAAAGGCACTGATGCCAAAATAGTTTGTTTAGCGTGAAAGATCACAAACAAAATAGGATTGCAAGTGATGTTATTGATATAAAATCAACATTAATCAATATTTACAGCTCTATTTTGTTTCTGAACTTTTACACATTGTAATAAGAGAAATAAGTGAAGTTTTTCTAATCGTTTTCTAAGAATTTTGGATTATAGGCATGTATTAGCACAACACAATATCTTGTCGTTTTCAGTTTTACACAGCTGACGTATATCAATTCGATATTGTTTTGCAGGCTGTTTTTTCAAAATTAGTAATTCATAGAATTTCGTAGTTTCTTGCTAAAGGTACGACAATTGGTGATTTGGCAAGTGCGATATCAATTTGGAACTTCAAAATTCCATGGACCATGACATTGAACCCGGAAAACAACATCAATTCAATATTTTAGATTATCCATTTCCAAGGAGTTTAGAATTTTTTGGGCTCTCTTGAGTAATAGAATTAGAAGGCATTCATGGAATGTCTCTGTCCTCTTTAAGCTTCTAATACCTTCAATGGTCAATGTGAGAAACATTCATTCATTATTTTATATAATGTTTAATCGGTGATACTAGCAGAACTTTTAATGGTAAAAATTTATTTTGCATTTTACAAATAGATAATACGTTTGGAAAAATATTTTAAATAAAATACAAAATGCTTTTCTCAAAAAAGTATCTAAATGCAAGACAAAAATAGGTATTTTTTATTTTGTATTTACATTTTAAATGCATGTATTACAAATAAATCACATCTTTAACTACCACCTTTTAAACCTTTCCGTTTTGGTTATTAGATAAAAATTACGATTTGGGGAAAAAATTAAAGATTTAGGTATATGACATTTTTTAGAATCCAGCTGGGTACTGGAGTGTTTCAACCAGAGTGAAAAAAAGGAAAAGTAGCAGCAGTTTTATGATGATGAATTCCAATGAGATATGTTTACAAGAGCCATAACATGAAAAAAATCGTAATCTCTGAAATGGTCAAAATGTTTTTTTTTTGGCTCCTATAAAAGGTGTTTGTAGGTACGCGGATGGCCCGGTACATCCGTGTGTTGTACTCGTTCGAAGGGTGTGTTTATAATATACATAGAGACACGAACTTCGTAAGCGTAACTACGGTACATAGGTACGTTATTGCAGTGTGACAATGGAAAGAGAGAAAGACGTGTCGTGATGAATCATAATAAAAAAAATTAATCGTATATTAACCGCACCGAAAGTACATATTTCGTCGTTCGGTCTTGCTACCGTTTGCTGGGCCGGTTGAAAAGACGCGCGGCGGGCGCAGGGTCCGCACGACCGCGTGCATATCAATATAATAAATTCAACTCGTTTGCAGCATTTTAACGACAATTTCGGACATTGCTCTTTCAGCATGTCGTCGTCAGGGCATTAAACAATCGCGTTGTTAAATAAACTGACGCTGTTGTTGTAAGATAGGAGACAAACGATTCGTACAAGTAATAATACATGTTATACTGGCTTTTATTTCATAAGTAACAATAATAATATAATATAAGGGTTTTCTGTTCTGAAAAAACATAAAAAATTCGAAGCTATATACGACTAGTAAGACATTTTAATTGTGATAATTTGATAATCAAAAATTAGTTTCCTCAATTTTATGGTTAACGATAAAATTCCAATTCATTGTTTAAAAAGGATGTTTTCAAATACATTTAAAATTACCTTTAGCTTTTTTTTATTGTGTAATAAAGAATGTTTAGTTTTTGTTTCAGTACCTGACAGCATCGAATGTGTTAATTATTACTTCAGATTCAGTAGTACATGCGCCGTAGAGTAAAAACATGCTTATCGGTTCTAGATATCATGAGTTTAGTGTTTGGAACAGAGGTTTGAAATTTTGTAGTAAGATAGGTAAAGCTTTGTTGTAAAGCTTGTCGAAGGCCATTTTTAATTTCTATTGAAAATATGCGTCCTACAAGAAGCATTAACTTTAAGCACTTGTAAAAGTTTTTAATGACCTTATTATTGAAAACCGAAAACGTATCGGGTTAGTGTAAACCTTTGTCTGTTACCGTACCAAAAATTAGATATTTATCTCACAGCGTTAAATCACAATGTTTAGAATAGAAATCCATGTTTTTGGAAAAATTCACACTGGGTACGAGCGTTCTATTGCGATCAATCCCCTTAATAAATGTACCGAATCCTTTTCTGTTGACCGATTGCATCCGCGAAAAATAAAATTTTTAACCGTGAATACAAGAACTGGGTTGCAATTTTTTCATCCGCGAATAAGGAAACCGTGAATAGGGAACATTTACTGCACCTATTTTCACGGTTTAGTATTATTTGGAATTATTTTACTCAACAGGAAAGGTCTTTCGTCAGTTGAAGTAAAACGGAGTTAGTAAATATTTTATCGTTTATTGAAATGGATCGCAAAACTGAACTGTGTATATTTATTTACTTATGATGTTCTGACCTCATTTCGCAGTGTGTAGATCACTAACATACACACACATACACATAGTTAAACAAAGTGTTGTGGTCTATTGCAAAACATGGAAGTAAAAATAACCTTGGTTTATTTACTTCATTCGCTTGCACATTGCAACTTTTCCAGGGCGGAGAGGAAAAAACGGAAATTCAATACACCGTTTTGTCTGTCCGCAACTCGAAATATTTTAACACGTGCGGTAACACGAAACATGCATTCATACGACATGTTTACCGGATTTTTTGTACCGGGTGTTCTCTTAAAAACTACTTAAATTATGTTGGAAACTGTAAAAATCAGAGTAACCTAAACTCGCTATAATGTAATTAGCTAAATAAATAGTAATATATCGATTATTTTTATTATTATTGTTACTTAAATATGCTTTTTATACTACTACCGTCTAATACTTTTACTAATGCATTTGATCGAGTTCAGTGCCTTCATAAATGACCCAGAGCCACATGACCTCCGTGTGTATGCAGCCAACAATACAAGAAGCACAAAATCAATTCAAATATCCTTAGACGATTTCCGACAAATTCCAGTGGCGGCGTTTAAAAAATTAGAAAATGTTTTGTGGTATCACATAAATAAATTAGTGAGGCAAATAGGCAAGAATCGGTATTTTATTGTCTTTAACAAATAGCCATTCATAAAGACGACACCAACTAATAATTGACAAATTAATAAATAAACTATCTGTTATAAAAAGTGAGGTCACGTGGCTCTCGATCAGTTATGAAGCCATTGTATGTAAGTTATGGCAAAATGTGTTGGGAGTTTTCTGCACAAACTGTCGCGATGTCAAACTCTTTAGTTCTCATCGTCACGCCTTGATATTTTCGACTCGACAGGATACTATCTATTTCAGAACTGGTAGATTGTATAAATGCATTATCAGGATATCTTCAACACATTGAAGTACCTGTCTATTAAGACGTCTAATTAAACTACTGTGCCTTAGGGCTACTCTCGTTATCCAAGATGTTGTCGTTTTAACTGGAATTTTTAATTGAAATTCACCAATCTTTTGATGTGTTGAGCGTACATGAATGTCAATATTCGGTCGCCATCTTAGTTAAGTTATGGTATGATAATGTAGGTGCTGTGCATCGTGTACTGCTGACAACGCTACCGTTTTTGTTCAATTTGGACTGGTTCAAATATGTACTTTATAATGCACTCAATTCACGTATTCCGTTTTATTGAAAGTGTATGTTTTTGTATATGCAAAGGTTGTAATACATGATCTTTATCACGTACGTTGAATTAAGTTTTGCATTATTCTCACGTAGCAGTTAACATGACGCGTCGTAGTTTGCAAAAATTTTAAATATTCCTCGCTAATTGAATGAAACCTGCTATAATTGATACTTTTATAATTGCCAGATAATTATCTTTTTGGTATATTGATGTTTCATGTAATAAACTATTAAACGAGGTAGTAATTGTTTTTATAATTTCATTTTCCGAGAAGTTTACTTTCACGATATATGCATGAGTGTAGGTAGCCCCTTGGATTCTGGCTATTTTCAGAAGGCATTCCAAATAAAAATACAATTAGTAAGCTACAATTGAAATTTTATAATTTTCTATCAACAATTTTGCTTAACACGACCAGTAAGTATTCTATGAAAAACAATATTTTATCACTATTACACGTCTCGCATTTTCAAAATTATGTCACAAATTTGTTGTCATATTATTTTGTTGTCGGGAATTCCCAAACATGACTTCGTACAAACAAAAGTGTTCGTGTTTGAAATCTGCATTTTAAATGTGGTGTTAAAGTGAATGGTAATATTCAAAATCAGAAAAGATAAGATACTACATAGGTACATTTAGTTGGTTTTTTATATTTTGATTATATTTTTGAACAAATTTTGTCATTATGTAATTACTGAAGTCGACAAGTAAGAACGATTTTTGTTTTATTGCAGATGCTGTCGGTGGTAAGTGCTGGTGCCGCGACGGGGGTGGGCGGCATGGCAGACCGGTTAAGAGGTCATCATCATGGACACCATCATCATCATCATCACCACCACCTTCATCACGGCGGCGTCGGTAGCGGGGGCGGAGAAGGTGGCGCGACGGGGGGTGGGACCACTACGACGATGACGTCGTCTTCGACGCGAGACCTGGTGGCGGCAAGCAGCAGGGATCGGCAGGTTCGACTGCAGGCCGTGAACACCGACTTCGCCATTAATTTGCCGCCCAGTATAGCGCTCCCCGATGGGGAGGATCACCCTTATTCCAATGCCAGGTTACACATCAGGGATTCAGATCAGGTAAACCATGTTTTTGTTATGTGATGTTATGGTTAAGTAAGCAGTAGGAAACAATTATTATTTTCAAAGATGCTTTCGGAAATAATGAAAAATCACCCTGTATCTTTATTCAGCATTTAATTGAAATTCTTTATTTGAAATATTTTACTGTATGATATAATCTGTAGAAAAAGAACTGAACTGAATCAAAAACCTACGTTGATGATGTGTCAACACCAAAGGGTAAATTTTGGTAATAATGTTACTTTATTATTTCAGGAATCAGAAATATACCAGAAGTGCATAAAACCGCCTCCGAACCGGACGGTTTTGGAGTCGGAATCGCCTCCCCCGTATCGGTCGAGTTCGGCGGGTTTGCTGGGGAGTATAAGCAGTAGCAGCAGCAGTAGTAGCTCGTCAAGCAGCGAGTGGTCGGGGGGTAACGCGCCACTAGTGGTCCGGTGTCATTCTATGTCGTCATCTTCGTCGACGTCGACGAAGAGGCCTTCGGATATCGCTACTGCTGTAGCTGTTGCCCCCTTAACGGCGAACGCCGTAGTCTCTTCTGCATCCGCGAGTGGCGGTGGCTCCAGCCAAAAGACTGATTTCTTACAAAGAACTGTTAAAATATTTACCGGTGGCAGCAAGAAGAGTCAGCCACCGCCCGCGCCCACGTTGCTGCTACCACCTGTGGTGATAGTGCCTACGCGATCGCGTAATCTCACCTCTGAACAACATCATCATCATCACCACCAACAACAACAGTATCATCAGCAGCAACAAAACAGCCCCAAACCGAAACCACCCGGCATCTGACCTCCAGAGCCGGCTCTTAGGTGACATTTGTAAATTATCTCTTCTAGCCATTGATTCCAATATGTAATTGATTTATTAT
The DNA here is from genome assembly GCF_000699045.2 of Agrilus planipennis. Taxonomy (NCBI): domain Eukaryota; kingdom Metazoa; phylum Arthropoda; class Insecta; order Coleoptera; family Buprestidae; genus Agrilus; species Agrilus planipennis. The sequence goes on from NW_020442313.1 coordinate 1,926,718, forward strand.
TATATTTAAACCACTATGATTAATATAATTATTATAACTATTATTACTGCATACTACTACTACTGATGATGATTATGATGTTGGGGAGTGTCGTCAAAAAAAAAAGAAATATTGACGTGCGTACCAGTGGCGTAGAGAGAGGAAAAGATGGAATATCAACGAAAACACGACGATGCTAAGCATACGGACAGACAGAAAACGGTGGACATATTTGTAATGAAAGGTAGGGAAAGAGACATAGAAATTGAAGAAAACTCATCCTCCGGTTTTATAATTCACTTCTTCCACGTGACAGAAAATGCCAAGATGATAATAACAAATATAAAAAAAGATAAAATGCGAACGAACTACTGTGTTGTTCAAATATTAATTAATTATTATTATTTATGTACCGTGTACATTTTTTTATTGTATTATATTTATGTAAATCGTTATTTAGTAGATGATGATGATCGAACGACCAATCGAGTCTCACGTTCGGAAATATACTTGTCCTGTAATCGATCAACAAAAAGAAAGAAAACGACACCTTACATATTCACTTATTTATTTATTTATTAATTAATTTATTTATCCAACCGTGGCTGATTTAAGTTTAAAAAAGTACGTAAAACATATTTGGAATTTATTGAAAGAAAATCATATTTTTCAGGTGAGTTGATATATGAATATTATTCCATTAAAATTTAAACGTGATACATCTAAAGAGGTTATTATTTTAATAAGAACTTGCACTTTTCAAAGTTTTGTAAAAATCGAATTTATTATATCCCGAAACACTGAAAATTTTCAATGTGTAGAAGTGTTTTTCTTGTAAAGTATATTGGCAAATGAAAAGTTCCTATTCATACTTCAGCATGACTTCTTCTTTTAAATAAAAACAAAGAATTTGGTATATTCATTCAGAAAAAGTAATTTTATTTTACTCTCCAAAACAATAGAAAAAATTTATTTTATATTTCTATATCTAAAAGTTAAGGCTTTTGTGACATTTTTTAAGTTATCGTGAAAAGACTGTTTCAGCCACAGTTGTAAATACGACAAAGATGAAAAGGTAGTTATTTACTATTTATATACATTTTTTTAATAACCTACAGTTTATCAATGACGATTGCAGCACATTTTTTTCCGAACGTTTTAAATAAACTAAATTGTAAACTAAAAGAAAAAAAAATAAGAAATTGGCATATTTTGTTACAATCAACAATTATAGGGGAAACATTTTTAAATCAATGAACGTAGGACATTGTTCTGTTTTTAATATATTGTTTATTAAAGTGGAATGATGTACGTAGACAAAAATAATAATGAAAAATGAGAAAAAAAATGCAAAAGCAAGCAACTAACTACTACTACTATCACAAGAGACATTTAATTACTACTCGATCTTTTTTAATCAACTTTACTTGTGCTAAAAGTGTTCATCTATAGTCAGCAGTCATCAAAATAGCTCTACATTATAATGATCATGTCTGTGATTGATCGTGCACCCTTATATTTGAGCGAATCAAAAATAACCTTTTTTATCGTTACCTAATAACGTGCTTGTATTTCAGCCAACAGCGAAATAATACATTAATTACCTTTATTGTATAAATTATTTATTTTTTGTTTCATAAGAATAGGGTCAGTAAAAAAAATATGCAAAAGTAAAAAACGTGACCAAGTTGAACAAGCAGTCAGCTTAGAAAGAGAGAAAGGCTAAAATTGATGATCTTTCTGTCTCTGTCTTTCGGTGCATGTGCTTTACGAAGACAATCACCATCTGATTCATTATTTCTCTTTCTGAGCCTCTTGCGCCAGACTTTGGCTCTCTTTTGTTGCTAATTCTTTTATTTTTGGTTTTGCATTGTATGTTTTGTAGCACGCTCAAATTTTTGCATACTCAATTACAGAGAATAATATAGAAATGATCTTAATTATATTAATATTTTGCGTATATTGTATATGGTAGCGAAGACCGTATTCTATAGTCGAACATAAGCATTATGTGATGAAAAAAAAAGACGTTTGGGACGTACGTGTAAATATTATATTTTGATTTCAGTCTCTTTCGAATTTTGCTCTTACAAGTTTAAATTATTGTCGGATCGATTGATGAATTGATTGATTGATTAATTAATTATTTTTGTATAGCTAGGTGCAATTAGACCAATTCTTCTCGCTACCGAGAACGTTTTTGGCGAAGAATTTTTCTTATTCCTGTGATATTATAATGTAAAACAATTTCAAATAGTAAAGCTTTTATTGTTGTAAATTTACAGTTCGACTGTTTTCGAACCAAAAATATGTAATTAAACTAAACTAAAAGAAATTGCCTGCTAGTAAAATTTGAGCTATTTGAAATATGTTATGTGAAACTTTTTATAAATCTTGAACAGGGTGATTCCTTGAAATTGTTAATTAAACGCATTTATAGAGAGTAGCGGTGGTGCTAGATTCTTACAAATTTGGTCATGGACGTTGGGAAGATATTTTTTTATTTTCAAAATCAGGTCGGTTGTCCAAAGATTGATTGGACACACCACCACCCCTTTATTTCTAGCCGTTGCATTTCTCTAAAACTGGTACACCTCACATCCTTAATTACTTGCGAATGGTAATCCTTGTTTTTTATTCTTGTTTCTGTTCTTAATATGTTCTTAATAATAACCCCCCCCCCGTCATCAAGAAGGTGTTCTACCATTTTACCTTAGACCTCATTTCTAAATTTTTTCACTAAAATAACTATTTCTGGTTTTAAAAAGAAATGCATTATTTATGTTGAACAACCTCAACAGCCACCTTTTTAGAAATCTAGTGCCACTTTTAATTAACGATGAATCACTCAGTACACAGTATAGTCTGATTATTGTAAAAATTGTCTCAAATGCTCTTCCTGCCCGTCACTGTTAAGATCAAGACCTGTTTTGAATGAATTTTACTCGATAAATGATCCCCAAACAAGTGTTTGTGGTTTTGCTGCAGAGCAGAGATCAGAGACCCTCCATCCCATGTAAAATAGTAATAAGTAATTATTAAAACATAGAAAATGAAAATCACTCTTTATCGTCTCAAAGTATATTTAGCCTTTGATAATTACTAATTATTATTATTATTTTTAATAAATGTTGCAAATTATATATTATTTATACCTAGGTAAGTGTTTATTTATTTTTATATAATTTTTAATTTTAAGCTGACAACAACATAGTCACTGTGTTTATTTTTGTATTAATTGCAACAAAAAACATTTCTCTTACACGTATAGGACCCAAACTTTTAAGTCTTCATAACAACATGAATTTGTGATTGTAATAAAATTTTATTATGAAATAATAAATAAACTGAAATGTTTTTGTATTAGTGACTTATTAAAAGAACTTAACTGATACTTTTAATTTTATTTGTTACTAAAATGCGGCTTGAAATAACTTACAAAGTTCAATTGAGGATTGAAAGTACGATATTTTTTTGCACGCATAATTTATTTATTAGTTTAGTGTTCTCAGTTGTGTATAATTGTCAATTGAAAAAAAAAAGGTCGAATTTTTGAACATTCACCCATGTCAATCGTTTTTGAATGTTCCTAACAAAAGATTTTTTGTGGGTAATTAATTGATTGTAAAATAAACTCCTGGTACTCGTTCGATTGGAAACCGTCCGTGAATTTTGAATATTAAAAAGAAAATGTTTGTGAATGTTTGTTCTTAGTGGAAAAACAAAATTATTTAAAGCCTTTCAGAGTAAATAGCCTGACAATGAAAATGACAACACCAGGTTGTTATTTTCGGTTTTACGTACATAGTGTATTGAACAATTAAATCTATTTTTCATTTTTTCTCAAAAAATGAGCGCTTTCAAACATTATCCTTTGCATATTCAGTATTCACAAACAATTTGTAATTGATCGAGCACCCAGAATTATTAACCTGAATCAGTTTTTAGAACCTCCACAGACCCCGTCGAAACTGTTTCAGGTGTTTTGGAAATTAGCACATTTTCTTTAAATATATAAACAAATTTAAAGATGAAAAAGGCGATACACCGGTTAGGAATTGAACTCGTGCCACCAAATAGGATAGCGGCTTTCCGGACAAAAAGTATCTTTATGTTGTAACGTTGTTATGACTTCCTTCACTGCCGACATCACCAATAAAATAAATTTCCAAGCGTCCACACATGGTCCAACATTTAAAAAAAAATTAAAAACGGTCGGTCCATACAGGAGATACTCTTTATGTAATTATTTTATCTATGGCATATACACGTCAAATGAGAAACCATTGAGAAGATCAGAAGTTACTTTCGTTGAGACGTACGTTTATGGGCACCAGATGTAAATAATCAATCCTCTGATTTAAACTTTAATAATAAATTGTGTTTATATGTGAGTTTTTATTATAACGTAGGTTCACATTTTGTTTTTTGTATTTTTCAGAAAATGGTACTTATATAAGTCACTGTTGTATTAGGACCTGATGTGAACTTTGTAGGTTGGAACAATTTCATGGTGTAAAATAGGGCTGTGACCAGTATAGACACAAGCAAATTGGATCAAAAGGTAGGATTGTTTAAATTTAACTAATGAACTATTTTTTGTGTATGTTTCGCTATTTCTTTGCTGATTGTGAACTGATTTTGAAAACTGTTTTCTAATTTTGTTATTTGTTATTTTGGTCATTGTATTAGTTGACAGACGAGTTGGGACGTGAAGTTAAATCAGGTAAGTAGTACCTTCTCTGGTAGTACTCACCAAATAGAATAGTGTGGTAGTATTAATTTCATGCGGAAACCAATGTAGCTTGAGATACATGCTCCTAAAGTTCTCTTAATCAGAGGAAATTCCGGTTGGTACGGCCCAAACTGCAGACCTTCGTCAGCTGCTCTCGCCAAATATGCATTGATGACGACATTGTTTAGTTAGGTAGATTTATGACAGACTCGAATTTTTTTAATGCCTCTACCTGTCGAAGGTGGGTTGATATATTGAAATAATGTTAGGAGGATACCTTTTAGGACAAACGATGTTTGGAGGGAAGAGCTGACGGAAAGCTGAAGCCAGGGCCTTACCTACTGGAACTTCCTTCAATTAAGAAAGCTTTAAGAGCCTGTATCTCAGTCACATTGATTTTTAAACAAATAATAAACAAAATTCTAATAAATACTACCACACTACTTTACTTGGTGAGTATTGCCTACCTGACTAAACTTCATGTCTCAATTCGAATGTGAACTATATTGTATATG